>NC_087300.1:3875857-4145246 GCF_015220805.1 Pogoniulus pusillus | reverse complement strand
CACAGCGCTCCATAGCGCTGCCGCTACCTCGTGTCCCCCGGTGCGCAGCCCCCCGTTACAGACCCCCTTCGGCTCCCGGATCGGGGCTTCCCGGCCCTCATTGTGCTGCTCCCCGCTCCCGCTGCAGACTCGCCCCCGGTTACAACCTCCGTCCCTGCACGGCCCCTTCACAGGCCCTCGCCCCTCCTCACCGGCCCTCAACCCTCCCCCGTGCACACTCCTCGCTCTCCGTTACAGGTCCTAGCCCCTCGTTTCACGCTCCTCGCCTCCCGTTGCCCGTTCCCGGCCGCACGCTTCTCGCCCCCCGGTGCGCAGCACCCCGGCCTTCCCGCAGGCCGCTGCCGTTACCTGCTCCCGAGGGTCCCGCTTCCATCCCATCCACGCGGACGCCGCTACCGAGCCGGGGGCCGGGAGCCGCGGGTAGGGCCGGGGCCGGTGGGGGCCGAGGCCGGAGCCGGGGCCGGGGCTGCTCCGCCGCCCGCCGCAGCCGCCTCTCGCCGCGCCTCAGCGCGCACGCGCCGCCACCGCCGCCCGGCCCCGCCGCCAACAAAGGCGGCGCCCGCCGCCATCTTGGGCCCGTGCGCGGCGGCGCCGCCGGAGCGGGGCTGGGAGCGGTGGCGGAGAGGGCCCCGGCGAGAGGCGCCGCAGCCGCACCGCCCGCGCTGCAGAGGGGCTGGGCTGTTTGCCCCTTCTTCTGCCTCCGTTTTGGGCTATTTTACTTTTCCCCCTGTCTCTCCTTCCCCACATCCTTTCTGCCCCCTGATCATTTCATTCCTTCTCTCTGTTTTGATGCTGCCTCACTTTTTTTTTTGCCTTCCATCCCTTTTCTGGGCACTTTTCGCTTTTTGACACAGAGGCAGTGACACTCTCCTTTTACTACCACTACAGAGAGGGGATCCGTGGCCATCTCCATCGCTAGAGAGGGGATCCGTGGCTACCTCCATCGCTAGAGAGGGGATCCGTGGCCATCTCCATCGCTAGAGAGGGGATCCGTGGCCATCTCCATCGCTAGAGAGGGGATCTGTGGCTACCTCCATCGCAGGAGAGGGGATCCGTGGCCATCTCCATCTCTAGAGAGGAGATCCGTGGCCATCACCATCGCTAGAGAGAGGATCTGTGGCCATCTCCATCACCAGCAGCGCTACAAGCTGGGGACAGAGTGGCTGAGAGCAGCCAGACAGAAAGTGACCTGGGAGTACTGGTAGATAGTAGCTGAACATGAGGCAGCAGTGTGCCCAGGTGGGCAGCAGAGCCAATGGCATCCTGGCCTAGATAGGAGCAGTGTGGGCAGCAGGACAAAGGAAGTTATTCTGCCCCTGTGCTCAGTACTCATCAGGCCACACCTGTAGTGCTGTGTCCAGTCCTGGGCTCCTCAATTCAAGAGAGATGTTGAGGTGCTGGAAGGTGTCCAGAGAAGGGCAGCAAGGCTGGGGAGGGGCCTGGAGCACAGCCCTTTGAGGAGGGGCTGAGGGAGCTGGGGGTATGCAGCCTGCAGAAGAGGAGGCTCAGGGCAGAGCTCATTGCTGCCTGCAGCTGCCTGCAGGGAGATTGTAGCCAGACGAGGTTGATCTCTTCTGCCAGGCAGCCAGGGACAGAACAAGGGGACACAGCCTCAAGTTGTGCGTGGGAAGGTCTAGGCTGGATGTGAGGAGGAAGTTGTTGGCAGAGAGAGTGATTGGCATTGGAACGGGCTGCCCAGGGAGGTGGTGGAGTTGTCATCCCTGGAGGTGTTGCAGCCAAACCTGGCTGGGGCACTTAGTGCCATGATCTGGTTGGTTGGCCAGGGCTGGGTGCTAGGTTGGACTGGCTGAGCTTGGAGGTCTCTTCCAAACTGTTTGATTCTATCATTCTACAATTCTATGATGCATAGCTATCTCCATCCCTACAGAGGGGACCCGTGGGTATCTCCATCAGTAGAAACAGGATCAGTTTCTAAGCACTAGCACATCATTTCCTCTCAAAGACTCATCTGGGACTGTTTAGCCTTGAGAAGGCTGAGAATGAACCTTAACAAAGCCTATAAATATCAGAGGGGTAGGTGGCAAGATAAAGTTGCCAGACTCTTTCTGGTGTCACCCAGTAACAGGACAAAGAACAAAGGCTGGGACACAGGAGCTTCCACCACAACATGAGGAGAAATTTTAATTGTAGTGTGAGAGAAGAGTTTGAGTCCCTTAAACAGCTGAAGAAAGAAAAGAAGCCTAAAGCAGAGGTAGATATTTTGGCAGGAAATCTTAGGTGTTTCCTCAACTAAGTGAAATTTGTTTCTGCCTCTGAGAATGGTGCTTAGTGCTTCGGCATCGCTGGGGTCTGTGTTCCAGCTGCTGCTGTGGCATCCACAGGGATCCATGGAACACCAATTTCATCCGCAAAGTACAAACCCTAAGGCTTGATGATTTAATGCAGTTCTTTGGGGGGTTGCTACCTGCACAAACAGCTTTGCTTGGTGTTTCAGCTGCTTCCTGTCTTGCTCTGCTGGGCTTGGAGGAAGCTTTGGCGTATGGCAGCTGTTGAGCCGGGAGAAGAGCAGCCTGAAAGGGGATCTGATCGATGCTCAGCAAGAGCGAAAGGGTAGGGGGCAAAGAGGGTGGGGCCAGGCTCTTGTCAGTGGTGCTCAGTGACAGGACAAGGGAGAACAGGCACAGACTGGCACCCAGGAGGTTCCCCCTAAACACAAGGGGAAAATTCCTTCCCGTGATGGTTCTGGAGCCCTGGAGCAGGCTGCCCAGAAAGGTTGTGGAGTCTCCTCTGGAGAGATTCCAACAAAACCACCTGGACACGTTCTTATGTGACCTGCCCCATGTAATATTGCTTTGGCAGGAGGGTTGGACTTGATCTCTAGAGGTCCCTCCCAAGCATTCTCTGATGAGAAATAAATGCATTGTGGCAATGAGTTCCACAGGTTACACATGGTGTACAAGTTTTAATTAAAAGTTAAATAATTTAAGACATTTGTTTACAGGCAGCAGTTATCAGTTGCTCACTCTGTACATTGCATTTATTCGACATCAACAAGGAAAAAACCAGAACATTTGGCACAAGAATGCCAATTCTTTTTTTTTTTAATTATTATTATTTTTTTTTTTTTTGGACACATGAACACAAAATATCCCTGCAGGCTAAAAAAAAAAAAAAGAGATAAAAGAAAACAGAAAATAATAATAATAATAAAAGAATAAAATACATTGCAAGTTGTACACGACCAGCATCTTACTGCAACATGGGGCTGCTAACCCAGCCAGAATAGAAAGAGTACCTCGTATTGCTATAGACATACATCCAGTCCCAAGTGAATAAAATACAGTTGGAAACATTACAAGTCTAACAATATAGAAACAAACAACCCCACCCTCTCCCCACCCCCAGAAAAAAAAAATTACATCAGAAGTCAAAAAATGAACAAATGCAAACATCTTACACTGAAAATTTTCAGCCTCTAAGACATAGAAATATGAAAATGTCAATAGCAAGGACTAAGAAAGTCTCCAAGTGATATTCACAAGATCTTTCCTCCAATGCACAAGGAAAAAACCTTGTAGTTGAACAGTATTGATACAATGCCCTCCCAACCCTGCCTTCCTAAAATGAAAGCAGAGCTACTCCCTTGCTATTGAGCAAGAAAAATCCTACAGCACATCCACGAAGGTAGTTTGGGGATGGAGGGGTGTGTGTGTGTTGGTTCTGTCAAATTGGCTCTGAACAGAGATGCCCTTCCCTGGCCCTGGGGCAGAGCCTGAGTGCAGCAGACCTCTGGATGTGGCCACAGGCACGGCCCTGCGTGGTGGCACTCACAACACCTAAGCCAGGCTGCTCCAGTGTTTGAGATGGACTCACCAGGACTGCCACTAGAGCTGGGTCAGAGTCAGCTGTTCACTGAGTGAGCAGAACTGCAATGAAAAGGGCATTTCTGCCCTTTTTAATCAACCACTCCCTTCCCCAACTCTTTAAACTTTGCTACATTTAAATCTTTCACACCACACAGCTAAACAGTGGCCAACAGGCTTTATTTATTAAAAAAATAACAAAACAAAACGAAACAAAACCCAAACCCCAAAACAAAACACCCTAAGAACTACAGCTACAGAATGCACATCTTCCCATTGATTGACACATGCATAACGATTCAGCCAGGCCCAAGGGGTTAGTCCAGGCGGGCAAGCCCAATCTCCAGCCTCAGAGCTGCATGGGACAGCGCTGCCAGGACCTTGATCTTGCCATGACTGCCACACAATGGTCCTGGACTTGAGAGCTCTTCTCCCCAAGTGCTAGCACTGCACCCTTTAAGCAAGGGTGAGTTCAGATACCCACCCCATGGCCTGGGGTCAGCCGAGGGCTGACAACCTAGGGTTAAATATTCAGTCCAGTCACAGGCAAACAGAGGAGAGGCTCTCACTTCACTCAATCTGAACTAGGAGTGCTTGGCACTGGACAGCTAACCGGTGATGAAATGCACTCTTGATTAAACCAGCCACATTCTTGCCTAGTGCACAAACTCAACATAGCGATCTTGGATCCTACCACCTAAGGTGGGTGCAGTTTCTTTTCAAGGTGCCAAAGTTCTCCACGTGTGTTGGGTCAGTCAGAGTTCATTCTTAAAAAGGGGTTTTTCTTTTGTATTCTCCCTGAACGAGTACTGAGGAAAGCAGCCATCTAGCTGAAGCAGCGGTCAGTCTCCCACCCACATGTCCTGATTTTATTACACAAGTGAGGTATTCTTTAAAAAAAAAAAAACACCACCACCACAACCACCAAAAAAACAAACCCCCAAAGCAACCAAACCTAAAAAGAATTATTTTTAACTAAACCTGTGCACAGGATGTGCCAGGAACAGAGTTCGCTTCAGTCCCATTTTCAACAGAAATGAAACAAAGAAAAGTTTAAAACTTAATTTACTACTCAAAAGAAGGTTCTAAAACTTTTTGAAGACTAAGTTCAGTGTACTTAGGTACGACTGAAAAAAAAAAACAACAACCAACAAACCAACCCCAAACAAAAAAACCAGCATTGAGAAATGTAAACTTTCATTTATTTACAAGCTTAAAGACTGAAGGAAACAGCATTTCCTATTGCTGACATTTGGAGGGGGCTGGTTCCCAAGCTTTGGAACAGCAGACGACTTAGCAGCAAACCCCACACGAGTGTTAGAGACCACAGTGCAATCGTTGGACTTCTCAAACTCCTGTTATCAAAGCAGTGATGTTGGCTCTACTCAGGGGAGGAACAAGCTTTTAATCTGTCCTAACTCAGGTTAAACACTAAGAGGAATCTACTCTCAAGGTACTACGCTCATGGATTCCAAGGGTATTCAAGTGAAACCAGGCCCCTGTTCTTGATTACACATTGCAGCTGAAAAAACAAACCAAAATAAAAGCAGCCAAGCAGATTTAAAACAATCCCTAATTTCTAGGCTGGGATAGAATCAGTACATGGGACTCACATGGGTTAAACATGCTGTTGGATGCAGTTGTGTGGGCAACCCAGATTCCCACGGAGGAGGTGGGAGGAGAAAAAGGAGAAAACCAAAAAGAGAAGGGGTTAAAATGCTGGTAGCAAGTCCTTAGGTTGCCTGTCACACAATACATTTAGACTGTACAGATTGGCAAACCTTCCCTACACATAACACCCAATTTCCAAGCTTATAAAAAATGTCTTTAAGACAGGACACCAACAGTGAAATATAAAACAGTTAAAAATAACCCTTAAAAAAAGCATGGAAGTGTGTCTTTCCTAATGAAGTTTCAGAAACTGCCCAAATTGTCTGTTCCAAAAAAAAAAAAACCAACCCGAGAACATTGGTTTGGTTAAACTCATGCACAATCCTCAGCTAGAAAATTACATTGTTGGGTGTGGAGAGAGAGAAAGGGGAGGGAGGGAAGGGGCAGGGGAGGCTTAAAAATAAAAAAAAATCAAAATATTTATTGCCAAAAGTTAAACCTTCTATGACAAAAAAGTTTTAAAATCACTTTGATTTATCAAACCACACAGCAGCATAAAGTGGGCACTTCTTTTTTTTTTTTTTCTTGTAAAAGTCTGCAAAATACCTAAAAGCTAAATTTTTTTTTTTGTCCTTTTTTATCTTTTTTATTATTATTTTAGAAGGGGGGAAAACGATGGTTCAGTAACTTGTTAAGATACCATGGCAGTTATTATTTGTAACCACTGCAATTAAAAACCTACCGACAGGCATCGCTATCTGCTTATATTACACATTCACAGGACAAGAACCACCTCTATTTGAACTCGCATTATAGTGCAATTGCTTTTTTTTATGCAGCCCAAGTCTGCAGAGATTAAAAAGATTAATTAGGAGGAAAGAAAAAAAAACAAACCAACAAAAATCCAACAAGAAAACCAACCAACCAAAAAAAAAGGACCAAAACAAAACCCCCCAAAACTAAACCTGCAATACCTGTGAAAGTTACCGTTGGTTAAAAGGCATTTACAGTAGTGAAGTCTAAAATCTCCATTAAAAAAACCTATGGCCCCACACAATAGAACGTTTTTAAAGTGGAGTAAACCATTTCTGCCACCAAGCAGGTACTCACTAAGCAGTGCACGGAGACGGGGAGCAGTCATCACAATCAGGCTTCAAGGGATGAGAAGAGAACTTAAAAAAGACAGCAAAATGTTCAACTAGAAACCTTTCGTGCCAAGTTCCTTGAAAAATTTCAGCATGATCAAACCTTTTGCCTTTTTTTTTTTTTTTATCTTTCCTTTTTTTTTTTTTTTTTTTAGGTAAAAATTCAGTCCAATGCATCAGAAAAAGACAAGTCTATGAATTTCTAGTACAGAAAAAAACAATGAAACGAATGGCTCAATCGCGTTGGTGCATCAGACGTTGCTGCGATGGACAGATTCAGTGCGACGGTTCAGAGCTGCTGGTAGTGGGCAGTCTGAAATCAACCAGGCCACCTTGTTGGAGCTGTAGGTGTTCAAAAGCATTTCAGGACTGCACGGGTTGGTGGTTTTGCCTCATCTTCCAAAAAGCCCTCAAGCAAAATACATGGTGTGCTGAGTATCATGGTGGATCTGCACCGCCTTTGCCAGGGCTTGAGGATCGCGGCCATTGCTCTGTCCCGACACGTGGCTGCCTTCAGCGCTGCAAAACCAACAGGCACAAGGAGCCATCAACAGCCTGGCCATGCACTCTAGAGATTTATAATGTGATTCGGGCTGGAATGGAGCTTAAAGATCACCTAGTATCAACTCCCTGATAAGATCAAGTTGTTCAAGGCCTCATCCAACCTGGCGTTAAACACCTCCAGGGAGGGGACATCCACAATCTCCCTGGGCAACCTGTTCCAATGTCTCACCACCCTCACTGTGAAGGATTTCCTTCTAATATCTGGTATCTGTAATTCAGCTCTGTTGTCTGGCTAGCAAGAGGACAAGGCACAGTTCTTTACCTGTCATGATCCTTGTCCACAAGGTGGTATCTGGCCCTAAATGCTACCAGCCTGGCATAGTAGGCAGGAGCTGGAATGGAGACCGAGCGCGTGCAGCGGACGTAGGTGTGACACAGCTGGTAGGTCAGCAGCTGCAGCTCGTCCGCAGTGAAGCAGTTGTCATCCCACAGGACCTGGTAGTGGGAAGGCCGGCTGGTTCCCTGGGGAGAACAGATGAGCAGTCAGCTAGACAGAAGCTATAGAAAGACAGAATGACACAGGGGTTGGAAGGGACCTCTGGAGATCACCCAGTCCAGGCCCCTGCTAAAGCAGGCGCACCTACAGCAGTGTGCCCAGGATCATAATGTTCAGATAGGTTTGGAATCTCTGCAGAGAAGGAGGCTCCACAACCTCTCTGACAGCCTGCTCCAGGACTCCAGCACCATCACACCAAAGAATTTTTTTCTTCCTGTTCAGATGGAACCTCCTGGGTTCTAGTTTGTGCCCACTGCCCTTTGTCCTGCCACTGGGCACAACTGAAAAGGGTCTGCCCCATCCTCTTGACCCACCCTTTATCTCTTGCTGAGCATTGGTCAGATCCCCTCTCAAGCTGCTGTTCTCCAGGCTTAACAACCCCAGGGCTCTCAGCCTTTCCTCCCCAAAGAGATGCTGCAGGCCCCTCAGCATCTTCACAGCCTTCAGTGGACTCTCTCTAGTAGTTCCCTCTCTCTTGAACTGCGGAGCTCAGAACTGGACACAATACTCCAGCTGTGGCCTCACTGGGGAACAGCAGAGGGGGAGGAGAACCTCCTTTCACAAACAGAATTTGTACCTGAAGGCTGCACCTTCTACCAGAGCACTGAAGTGTAAGTGCCAAATAGGCACGGGGCTGACTGCAGCTGTAAGTGTACCAAGCTATAAACAGAAGCAATATTACTCATCAGACAATGCTAAGAGTTTAGTCCTGCAGCCTGGGCACAGCAGATCTGAAACATTACCTGAATTCCTGCATGGCTACAGAGGTAAAAGTCAAATTCAGAAGGATGTGTGATCGTGCTGTCCACTGTAGTGCCTGCTGGTACATTGCCACTCTTACCCACCTAGAGAGGAAAAGTTTATTATTAGTCCACAGGGCTTTTTTTGGAAGTGACCCAAAACTACCTCCTAAGGTAGGTTCTGCTTAAAGCTGTTTGAGAATTTACCACTCAGAAAGGTGGAAAAATTTTAAGGTCATTTACATAGGAGGAATTAAATGTTCTCTGAGAGTTCATTTTTAGAAACTTCACCAAATCCAACTGGTGTGTCATCAGAGAGAAAGAAAAAACTTGCCAGTACCATTAAAACTGCAGAGTGGGATAAAGCCTACACAAGTGATTTAGGATCTTTAGAACCTGCAGGTTTGCTGAAGTAAATTTATTTCATATCCTTGTTTGCACTCACACCCCCAAGAGCTGCATTTTTAAAGCAAATCTGAAACCAGGGATTTTCCTAAAGAAGGTTCCTTAGTTGGCTCTGGGGATTTATGCCATGGCCAAATCTCACAAAGCCATCTAGAGACAGCACAGGCCACAAACTGAACAACTGGTTCAGTTTATAGTCAGGAATCCCAGCGTGAAAAATCCAGGCTGCAGCTCCAGGTAAACAAACACAGGGATATGGAATATGCCTGCTCCAAAAGGGGCTGGGAACAAGCTGTTCCATCTGGCTGCTCCATCTAGAGCAACAAAAAACAGAGAGGAACTGGTTATTTTGGTAAAGAAAACCTGTTCCTGTGCAGAACTGCTGCTGCTTGTGCAGACTGATTCAGTGTTAGTGGGCAAAAGGGATACACCACCCCACTTAACCAAATAGCAACTACTTTCCTATTGTCATCACCTCCTTATGCAGCCAACATTACTTACCCTTTCAGTTTTGTCAGCACAGAACAGCCTGGTGTGGTGCCTTTTCTGTACAACAATGTAGGTTATTCCTGGTCTATAATCTTCTTCCAAACTAATGCAGGCCTTCCGGATCGCTATCAGCTCTGGCCAAGCTACCTACAAGTAGAAGATGCAATTATTAGGTGCTGAATTCAGTACACATTCTGTTATTTCCAGGGTTTTTTCCCCCCACAGAAATGACAGTTTTTAAGGAATATAATCTGACAGGGTAACTGCAGATATTCTCCAGGCTTAACAGCCCCAGGTCTCTCAACCTTGCCCACTCAGAGTCCCCCTCAGTGCCTTCATAGCCCTTTGCTGGACTCTCTCCAGTAGTTCCCTGTCTGTTCTGAACTAAGGAGTCCAGACCTGGACACAGTACTCTAGGAAATAATGCCTGTGTGTGGCCAGAACTCAAATGAAACTGTTAACTGTCCCCATAACAAAAGCGATCTACAAACTCAAATGAAACTGTTAACTGTCCCCACAACAAAAGCGATCTACAAACTCAAATGAAACTGTTAACTGTCCCCATAACAAAAGCGAACTACAGATACAGAGGTTTTTTCAAGGGCCAATCCCTTTACACAAGCAACAAGAAATCATGAGACAATACCTGCTTCATCTGTCCCTCTGACACCCCCCCTCTGTAGTAAATGATCCTGGTGGGCTTGAAACGAGTAGATTTGTAGAACTGGATCAACAGCTCTCGCACCATGTTGGTGAGGTCCTGTATGACCTCCTGGCTGTAGAGCAGCTCCTGGGAGGTCTCCTGGCGGGAGGTCTGGACGCGCACAGTAGCGCAGTAGCGGCTGGGATGCCCGTCCATGCTGCCCACCACTGCCGCTATCGACGGCTTCTTCCCATCCCCAGCAGGAGGGTGAGTGACATCTGCTCCCAGAAAGATCACTGGCTGCTGGAACACTGATGGCCTGTTTGATGAAGAAAAATAGTTACAGGAGTAAGGGGGTTGAGGAAGGAAAAAAAAATTCCAACTGAAGCAGGTTGGAATTCAACAGAACTAAAACCCTGCCAGGAGCTTTACAAAGTTCTCTGCTTCAAGCTTTTAACCCAGAGAGCCTAGAAAGTGAAAAGGGGAAGGAGCAAAGGCAGGCAGCTACAAGCACTTATCACTTCTCCTCACTTCTTTTCTTCCAGTTTGGAAGGAAACAGAGGGTGCTTAAGGAGGTGGCCAGAGGAAAAGCAGGAGTGAACCCAAAGGCAGGAAAAAGATGTGGAGGAAGAAACAGCCTTTGTGAGCTTGTTTTCACACACACTGTGTGAGAGATGATCTCCAGCTCACCAGGCAGACTCTGAAAGCAGAAGTATTCTTCTTTATCCACTCCAGACTCAGTATTTCTAAAGCAGTATTTTGAAAGGTACCATTTCAGCTAACACAACAAACTGACAACCCTTTGCTTGAAGAAGAGCTTTAGATTTATCCTCACCTTTGATGAGGTACAAGCACGTTGTTGATTCCTCCAAGTTTTGCATTTATCTTCAGACACAGGTTGGAGAGTGTTTGTGGTGAGGTTTTTACCACGTTCTTTACCTGCACACACTGAGTGGCCATTCCTAGGAGAGTGTCACCAACCCGCTTCACTTCAGCTGTGACAGAAAAAGAAGTCAGTGGTTGCAGTTACCTGCAGTCAGCAGTTCCAGCTGCCTTCTCTTACGTTTAAATGTTACCATAATTCGGATCCTTAGAAGTTCTCTGACCTAAGGTTCAGTTCCCTCTTTGGTAACATAGAACTATCCCATTTGCAAACCCCCTTTTAAACAGAAGATTCATGGAATGGGTTGGGCTGGAAGGGACCTTAAAGATCATCCAGTTCCAACCCCTCTGCCATGGGCAGGGACACCTTCCACTAGCCTAGGTTGTTCAAGGCCTCATCCAACCTTGCCTTGAACACCTCCAGAGAGTGGGTTTATCCACAACCTCCCTGGGCAACTTGTTCCAGTGCCTCACTATCTTTCCTGTAAAGAATTCCTAATCCGCAGTCTAAATCTGCTCTACTCAAGCTTCAATTCCCTCCCTCTCACCCTACCACAACAAGCCATTGCAGAAAATCTCTCCCCAGCTTTCTTGTAGGCCTCCTTCAGGTACTGCAATGCTGCTCTAAGGTCTCCTTGTGTTTCTTTCCTATTGCCTGGTCTGCCTCCTTCCCACCACTGAAGTGCAGAACAAGCTGCCCACTCTCTACACAACTCATGCACACCTTCCAGCCTCCTCTCCTTACCGTACACGGGCGTCTTTCCAGGCAGGATCACCACGATCAGCTGCAGCCCCACGTAGGTCAGTTTTAGGTGTTTGAACATGGGCTCCACACTGTCTGCTCCCTGGGCATATTTGCAGAAGCAGGGCTGGCCTTGGATGGGCATCCCAGCATCCTTGGAGATCTTGCGCAGCTGGTCTGTGAAGCTCCTGGAGAGGAGAAAGCTGCCTCTGTCCTGCCCTGTGCACTGGGTTTCATCTTGCCTTTGGTTTTATCAACAAGATCTAAGCTATTTCACAGCCCTTTCAAGCTGACACTTTAGTCACTATCCATTAGCAGTTCCAACACTCTGAGGAACTGCCATGATTCTAATCCTGTTGGAGGACATTTCATAAGCTTGGTGCTGTCATTTCAGAAGTGTTGAGGAAACAAACACACATTTGGAGCTGGATGCTCCAAGACAGGATCTCAAACTAATACTCTGAGATATTTTCATTCATCCACCAAACCTATTGGAGCACACCTTCAACTGTGACTTTGGTTCAGTTGTAACTCTGGTTCACACAACCTGGATCTTTAAGATTCTGTAGAGTAATCTGAAGGAAAAAAGTTGCCTATGTTGCCTAAGAGGCAGTAAAGGTCAAGGGAATAAATAGCTCATCTTTTAGAATGGAAGGCCACAGTCAGTTATTTGTAAAGAGAACAGGATATGAGTAGAATGTAGCCTCCAGAGCAGGAAACACAGCCTCAGTGCTAAGGGAATTAATGTTTTTCCATCAGGTTAGGAACTCTGTCACAGCCTCTTCCCAGGTTGTAAATATTTAAGACACTGCAGAACTGTCTACTTCTCTTTTTACTATTAGATGCACTAAAACCAACTGATACCACAGATCATCCTTTAGAAATACAAGGAGAATAAACCCTGAAATAGGGATCCTGAGTTAAAAAGGGAAATACTTACTTCAGCAAGTCTTCCCTGCACTGTTTTTGAGGAGCAAAACAGGCAACAGCCCAAACTTTAATCTCAATGCCAGCATAGAATTGCTTCCCTCTCATGTCCCACACACCTTGGTTTGGTGTGGCCACAGTCTTGTTCTAGGTAAAAAACAAAAGGCAAATAAAAAGTAAACCACAAGAACTGTACTTCTTGTTTTGCTGATAGCAGAACAGTGCTCATAGAAAGGAGAGGACACAAAATGAGTCCAAATAAGCTCAGGGCAAGGCATTTTACAAAGCATGGAAAACTCACCCTGCCTCCATACTGCAGCATCGGTGCTGGCAAAACTCTGCCTGTCAGCTCTGTCATTTCATTATGGACAACGATGCCAAACTCCTTCAGATAGGGATCTGGCCCACCAACCATGCTGTTACTTTTCACCTAGTGACAAGAAATGCATTTGTCACTCCATCTAATGCTTCAGGTGGCTCTGTCCTCTGTCAGGATTTCTATTTGCACAGAATGGAAGGAGTTGGAAAGAGACCTCTGGAGATCAAGTCCAATGATAGAGAAGGTCACATAGGAACATGTCCAAGTGGTTTTGGAATGTCTCCAGAGATGGAGAATCCACCACCTCTCTGGGCAGCCTGTTCCCATGCTTTGTCACCCTTAAATCAAAGAAGTTTCTCCTCATGTTTAGATGGAACTTCCCAAGTTCAAGTTTGTGCCCATTACCCCTTGTCCTGACTCTGTGCACCTCTGAAAAAAAGATTGGTTTTAAAGAAGGCAGAATTTTAAACCTCTGCAGCTCTTGGACGTTCTGTTTATGACTCCATGTGCTACTGGAAGAGCCACAGGCAGTGACAAACACAGACTGCTGAGCTGGAAAAGCCACTTACGAGTCTGCTGATCTCCTCTTGTCGGTCTGGAGCAGACCTTGCAGTTGCTTTGATCATGGTGGAGGTCTGATTGTCTGTGAGCTTCTTGATGCACCTCTGGCCTGCCACGATGTTGCACACCTGCATGGAAAACACAGAACGGTGGCATGACGCTGTGAGATAGAGTCATAGAAGGCTTTAGGTGGAAGTGTGGAAGCTCATCTAGTCCAGCCCCCTCACAGTGAGCAGGGACATCTTCAGCTAGCGTGCTCAGAGCCCATCCAATCTGACCTGGAATGGTTTCAGGAGTGCAGCATCTACCACTTCTCTGAGCAGCTTGGGCCAGGGTTTCGCCACCCTCTGTGTGAAACATTTCTTACTTGTGCTAAAAATGCCTACCCCTTTTAGATTAAACCATCACTCCTTGTCCTGTCATAAGAAGCCCTGCTAAGAAGGCTGTCCCCAGCCTTCTGACCAGCCTTTTAAGCACAGAAAAGGCCACAAGATGTCCCTACAGCCTCTTCTATACTCAGAGTATACACCACAGTGCAAGAGAAAGCCAGATTCTTACCTCGAGTGGTAAGTATGTGTGTTTCTGTTCCTGTCCTACTTGGAGACAAGGAAGGTGAGGATATTTTAGTTGCAGACTGTACTTCTGCTTAAAATACTGAGCTACTGTGCACTCCATAGCCTGCCCATTTTCCAGCTGCAGAGGAAACCTACAAAGGACATTTGTACTGGTTAGAATTTCCAAGACTTTTTTCTTTTAAAGGGAAAAATGGTAAGGAAAATTCCTTTTCCTTAGCTACTGGATCTATTATCTAGAAGTTGTTTTTTTAAACTATATACTGCATTCTTCATAGATATTTTTTAAATCACATTTTTTTATAACTACGTTTAAAAAACAGAGATTCAGTTTCAGTTTTCCTGGGTGGAAGGCAAATGAAGAGGCCTAAATGCACATTATTCTTCTGTTCCACCAAAACTAAACACTTTTGTACAGACATAGAGTTGCTTCACCTCCAGAACTGACTGTTCTTGCACAGGGAGGTTCATGACTTTTAAGAAAGCACTCACAGATTCAAAGAATGGTTTGAATCACAGAATAGAATCATAGAATGGGTTAGTTGGAAGGGAACTCAAGGATTATCCAGTTCCCAACCCCTGCCATAGGCAGGAACACCTCCCACTAGAACAGGCTGCTCAAGGCCTCATCCAGCCTGGCCTTGAACACCTCCAGGGAGGGAGCAGCCACAACCTCCTTGGGCAACCTGTTCCAGTGTCTCACCACCCTCACTGGAAAGAATTCCTTCCTCATCCTCCCTGGTGTACGTACGTCTGGTGGCTGGCCGGCCGCCGGGTCACGTTACACACACGGTACTTCCTCTTCATCTGCCCACAGTGGGTAACCTCCACTTTTAGACCTGAAAACCCAACACAAAAGTCACCTAAATAAATTCAGCCATAAGAGTTACCTTTGAGAAAGAGGAAAACAAAAAAGGCACAGTCCAGTTGCTCAAGGTCTTTGCCAGTTCTGAACACAATGCACTACGAGCAGGCTTGCAGTGTTTTGTGGCAGGAGCTTTAAAACAAGCCCTTACCTCTGATTTCTTTGGTAAACTTGACACGCTGGGAGTCTGTAAGAGGCTTGGTCTGTTCATTGATGTTCTGAATGTCCAACACCTCGCACATGAACTCAATGATAGGCTGAGCACGATAGAAAGCAGTTGCTGACACTATGATTTAAAAACAAAAGAATGAAAAAGGAGTTAATTTAGAAGCAGGAAGACCTCTGCTCCATTAGTGGGACAGAATTTCTTACATACCATCGATGTTGAGCATCATGTTCCACATGGCAGGCCTGACTGACTGGTGGAAACCAAACCAGACCTCTCTGCCACCTCCCAGGGGGTGATAATAACCTTCAGGGGGGGAGAAGAAGGAGCGACCCACAGGAGTGTACCTGAAAACAGATAGGAAAATTTGTATTTTGACATCCTTTCCCATACTGCATTTTACATCTGTGTCTATGGTGTTTAAAACACATTTCTATAGCACAGCAGAACTGTTTGAGTTAATTCATGACGCGCACACAAAGCCTTTCCTGCCAGTGATGGCTACAGCAAATTCCCCTTAGAAACATGACCAGCAGACACAAGTCTTGCGTTCAGATCAGATTTCCCTATTCTAGTGTATATGTGTAAGGCAGGGGTTGAATTACACAACTGCATCCCTCAACCCTTCTACCTTAGGGAAGCATAACAGCAGAACAGCCACCCGGGGGAGATGAACACAAGTGTTAAGACAGGCAGAAGATCAAGGCAGGCGGGAAGGCACCCAGGGCACCCACCTCATGGAGGGAAGGTGCCGAGTGATCACATCAAGAGCCTGCACAGAATCTTCAGGAACTTCATTCAAGTGCCCAGCCAGAGCTTCCAGCAGCAGCTGAAGGCTGACCACTGACACCCATTGAATGGAGACTTTAAACGTCTGGTCCTTGCCCTCTCCTGGGAGCGTCACTTCCATATCCACCTGACACAGAACAGAATTAAGCACAAGCTTTCATTATGGATTGCAGATCATCACAACCCTGGGCAATGGTTCATTTTTCTCTCAGGATCCTTTGGATCTGTTTTTTTGACAGTGTTTGTGTAATTCTCTTTAAATATTACATTCATTTTCCATAGGATTTCAAAAGCTTGGAAATACTAATCTCATAATCTGCACTGAGGTATCTTTGAGTGTAAATTTTAAGCAGCATTTAGTATGGTGACATCAAAGCCCTGGAGAATTGTGACTCAACTTTTTTTCTTTCTTTTTTTCAAGTCACTCAATTCATAAGAAGATGCTTTGAGAACCCAATACAAAAGCAAGAAAAGCTTTTGGTCAAAAAGAAGACTCACAAATCTCAGAGTTCCACACAGCACATGGAATTATCCTCAAACACTGTCAGTGTGAACTCATCCTATGTGTTCCTTATAGTACTGTACCACCAATAACCAGACACTGGTCAGGCCTGGTCATTACAGACTGCAATCTGTCGGAGGCAGGGTGCTGTCGAGCACAGCCCAGAACAGGAAGAGCCAGTACAGCTGATCTGCTTGTCCTTAAGGAAAAGGAGGAGGTATCTCCACAGTACAGTCAGGCCAAACCAGCCTATTTGCCATTCACAATGACTTTATCATTTAGCAACAGAATGAGGGTTAAAACTGAGAGAAGGGAAGTTTCTGTCAGGGTGAAAATAGATCAATCTGCTGGCGGCTGAAAGAGCACGATGCTGGTTCACACAGTCACTGACAAACTCCACATGAAAAGCAGGGAGTTAGAAACTTAAGTAAAGCAGGACTTAAGTTCCTAGAGATTCCTGAGGAGCACTGCCTGGTGTTTGCAAGATCATAGAATCACAGAATGCTAAGAGTTGGAAGGGAACCTCCAGAGATCACCGAGTCCAACCCCCCTGCAAAGCAGGACCGCTTAGGGCAGGTCACACAAGAACACGTCCAGGAGAATGTGACGCTAATAGGTGTGACAGCATTTGGGGTTTGTGCCAATAAAAGAACACTTAGCAAAGGACACTGTAACAGCTTCTCTACAGAAACATAGACCTGCCCCCGGTGACACTCACTCTGTCCCGGCCGATGGGTAAGGGGTGAGCCGTGTACATGTTGCGCTTCCCATCGTACCCAGGCTGCCGATCACCAAATATCTGCATCTTGAAGTGTCTCACCATGGTATCCACCACCTCTCTGCAGAGTCAGAGTGAAGAACAGAAGATCTAGCAAGTGTCTGACACAGTTTAATATTACTTTCTCTTATTTTCTTAAATGAGCAAAGGTAGGAGAAATAACAATGCAGCAGAAAAACTCCCAGGGCAGTAGCTCAAGAGCTTTACAAGTTACCTCCAGATCAAGATACTGAGGTGGAAAGGCCTTTGTCAGTAGGGACACAGCCAAAACAGGCAGTGGGATCTGGAAAGTACTCAGGAGCAAACACAAGCATCTACTTTGGGATGAGGGAAGTGCTCTGTGGGTTGATTCTACTGACAAAGCACTGACACAAGGACCCTAAGAGGCTCTGCATCAATCTGCAAGCTAAATTCCCTCCCCTCAGCTGCTAACACACGTTTGTGTAACAGGCTGTGGAACAATTACCAGGGCCTGGAAAATAAACCCAGCTGCAGTTCAAGGCTTTGTACATTTCCTAGAGCCTTCAGATGACAGACCAGTTGCAAAACATCTTAATAAAAATAAGGAGAATATTGCACTATGGTTCAGTGCCCAGCAGCTGCTGCCTGTTGCTCAGACATTCCCTGGCCTTCAGCAGCTGAAGGATTTCCAGCATCAAGGACCAGCAGTATTCTTACACTGAGCCACAGAGACTTTTTCATTTTTCAATTACATGACTCCTACCTGTTGACTCTTCGGGGCCGTTTTTCTGGTTTGATGTCTACATCATAGTGATAAACATCAATCTTGGGGATCTGAACCTGAAAGTGATTGGCAAGGAGGCGGATGGGTTTCCCAACAGTTCCCAGGCCCGGGCGGCGGGGTGGCTGGAAAAGGCTTGCTGGGGGCCCTGAGGAAGTCAAATAAATATGTATGAGGTGTAATCGATCGTTCAGTGCCGTATCCTTTCAGGTGTACTGTGGCTGACTCTCTGACAGGGCAGAGAGAAATCCTAAGTAGCTTTCTGAGGTTGCAAATGGAGGTGTTCCAAGTGGCTTAGCCTTCCAGCTGCTCTGAACTGCCAGGTACAAAAACCTACACTCCTTCAAGTACACACAGGACAGAGACACAGCTCACTCTCAAAACTACTGACATTTATTCATGATTGTGGGTGTGAACTTCACAGAATCCTGAGATGGAACCAAACCATTTGCATCTTGCATATTTTTATGCCATGTGAAGATAAATACACTCCTAACACCACCTCTAGAACTTTCCCATGGCCATGCAAGTCACATTTTTTCACAGTTTCCCCTATAGGCTTAAAGTTCAGCTGTTAATGGCTGCTGGCTCCTGGCATACTTAGGACATACACCCCCAATTTTTATCTGAAAATTGGTTATTAGCTAGAAATGAGTAAGGGACATTTTGATTTCAACCTAAATTAAAACATATTTCACTCTTGAATCTAAGCTGAAAGAGATGTTGCTTCCTTTACATCATGAACACATCACTTTTTTTAAGTAGTGAAAGGCTTTTCTCCTTTAAAATTCAGCCAATTTAAAATTCCAACACACAAAAAAAAGCGAGTGAGGGAAAGATTAGGCTTCCTAAGGGTAAGGGAGAAAGCATAAAGATAGATAAAGGCTCTGAAAAGATGTGGAGAAGATAATTTGTTTGGACATAAGAACTTCAGGAACAGATCTAAGGAGGAAATTATTGGAGGCTTGAAAAAAGTACTCACACTTGCCTCACACAACTAGCTAGTT
The DNA here is from genome assembly GCF_015220805.1 of Pogoniulus pusillus. Taxonomy (NCBI): domain Eukaryota; kingdom Metazoa; phylum Chordata; class Aves; order Piciformes; family Lybiidae; genus Pogoniulus; species Pogoniulus pusillus. The sequence goes on along the minus strand of NC_087300.1, from coordinate 4,126,477 downwards.
ACTAGTTAAGTCTTTAGTTAACTTCCTTGAAGTGTTAAGATCTTAGATACCAAGTTAACAAGATTAAAGAGATGTTTTTAAAGTCTATCTCAGCCTCAGCTGACACTGCACATCAAGCAAACTGAATGGGTGTGTTTTCTTGGGTTTGGTCTACATCTGCCAGTGCTTAGCACGACTGAAGCTTCTTCCATCTGTTGTAGAGTAGCAAAGGAGAGGGGGGGAAAAGTGTTAGAAGACGACGATGCAGTCAGTAATAAACCAATCATAAAATGCAGGGCAAATTTAGTGTCGTAGTGTCAATCTGCCTGTATCCACATAAGTCAAAGGCTTACAGTTGATATCAGGAGGGAAGAGAAGCTATGGAAGGATGAAACTCCTATTTGGGTACACTTCAGGATGCAGCAATAAACTTTAACATAATCATAAATCAAATCCAGTGAGCCTTCTCCACTGGGTTTATAAAACCTACAGTGGCTACTGCATCAACACTTAAAATCGCCAGCCTGAGGACAATAACGCCAGGATATTTAGAGCATGGAAGCAGCTGTAGCCCACCCAATGCATCGACTGCCACAAGCTGGGGTGGCAGGGTAGCTGCTGAGGCCACAGACATCCCACACCACACCTCACAGGCTCTGCAGTCACAGGACTGACCACGATCCTCCAGGAGTAGCTCGGCACACCCCAGTTACACCGGCTGTGGGGCACAGCTAGTATTGCAAAACCCTACAGCTGCCTTGACAAGCATGAATCATCGAGGACAGACGAAGTTGCTGTGCTTATTTGGATACTAGAGAGCTGATCCATTAATCCCGTTCTAATTAGTCTGAAGTAAGTGCAGGCACTGACCTCCTGCAAGAGATTAAATGACAACTATATTTACCCGTTTTCCCCCCTTGCTATTGACAAGTTCTGTAAACAAGCATGGCAAGGCTGACCTCGGTCAGGCTAGATCAAAGGAGGTAAAAACTTTCCTTTCTCAAGTTATTTCTCAAAGAATTACAAGGAACGAGCTAAAATCAGTCCCAACTGAACACATTACACTTATTTTATCATGATTTTAACCTAATCAGCCTGCCCACGGTTATAGCTGTTGTTAGCCTTTTAATTTCTTCTATTCTGTGTCGATTCTGGACCAAGCATCTCAACCATGGTCATTCAGACAGGAAACGCTAAAGTGAAAGAGGATCCGATATGTAGTAGGAAGTCAGAGAGGACACATTGCATCCTCTACATACAGAGCAGTCCCTCCGAGTCAGCTCTCCACTACTTTATCATCTAGATTTTTCTGAAGTCCACCTTTATGTCAATAAACATTTCCTATCACACCAAAACTAACATCACTTCAGTGATACCCAACAGTTCGAACAGAAACTTGACAGATAAGCTGCACAAAACACTTCGGCCGAGAGATACCTCTTACAGACAGCTGACAGAAGAATAATCAGAGTATGGCACAAGCAGGAAAATACCATAGACAAAGCCCCAATATTTAACCAAAGCTCGTGTAGAAAAAAAGAACGAAAGAAAAAAAGAAGGTATGACCTTAACCTCTTAATAATCACCCAATGCCAAAAATTCAACTTCTTACTGTAGAGTTTACGGGACTTATCTGCAGGACTACATTACCCTGTGCACCCACAGCCCTACATGTGCTTCCTCGGAGCCCAGCCTGGCCACGTCCTCTGCTCCCGGTTGTCACCCAGTGGCTCGGGCATGGAACTTTTCCCGCAGCCGCCCGCCCGCCCCGCAGGCGCTGGAAGGGACCATGCAAACCTTCTCGCAAAGTTTACCGACCTGCCGCAGCTCCTCTTTAGAGGAAAGCGGCCGGAGACTACCGATAAGCCTCCGGGCCCGCTGGCCTGTCAGCGCCGACGCCAAAGGGAGACCCGCTCAGGGTCACCTGCGGCCCCAGGTCCCAGGCTGTAACACCCACCGGACTGCCCGCCCCGGGCCGTGGCGGCTGCCCACCCGAGGATCGCGGTGGCAGCCCCGGACAGGCCCGCGGCCTCCTTTCCCCGCACTGACAGGAGCCGCCGGGCCCAGTGCCGGGCCCGCGCCTGACAGGGCCGGTGCCGACGGCGACCTGTCAGGCCTCAGCCGGCCAGGACCCCTCCTTCCCCGCGCCAACCCCCGCTCCGCGCCCCCGCGGCTCTCACCGGGTCCCAGCGCCTCCATGGCGGCGGCGGCGGCCTCGCTGCGGTCCCCCCCGGCCCCGCCGACCGCCCCGGGCCCCGTCGCCGGCCCCGCCGCCGCCGCGTAGCGCTTGATCTCGGGAATATTGGCTGCGGGGCTGGGGCCTTGAGGGGGAACGGGGCCGGCGGCGGCGGGGCGCGGGGAGGACGATGAGGACGAAGAGGTGGAGGAGGAGGTCGACGACGAAGAGGGGGCGCGGCGGGGACCGATCCCCGCGTTCCGCTTCCCCGAGCGGCGGCGCAAACAATCCCCCCGCTGCGCCGCCGCCGAGCCCGTGCGCGCCCCCGCCGCCGCCAGCACGCGCCGCCGCCGCCCCCCCGTGCGCGCCCCCCGCCTCTCTGGCGACGAGGAGGAGGAGGAGGAAGGAGTAGGAGAAGGCCCCTCCACGCTGCCCCGCCGCCGCCGGCTCGCGCACGCGCGCCACCCCGTTGCCCACGGGAGCGCGCACGCCGCCCCGCACCTTTCGACGCTGGCGCAGCTCCGCGCCCGCAACAGGTGACGGCGGCAGCTTCCCGTGCGCGGCCCCGCCCCGCGCCTCGGGAGTCCGTTTCAGCCCGCGATGGGAGTTCGGCCTCGGTTCCCTGCCGGTGTTTTACCGCATTTGGCAAACGACACCAGCGGCAGAAGACGCGGGCGCACCCTGAAGCTAGCCTCCCCGGTGCCTTCCTCATTTAACGAGGCCGAGGGCCAGGTCCTGCACTTCGGTCACAACGATCCCATGAAGGCTCCAGCCTGGGGGCAGGGGCTGGAAATTGCCCGCTGGAAAAGTACCGGGGGGTGCTGACTGACAGCGGCTGGAGATGAGCTGGCAGGGTGTGCCCAAGTTCATCTGCATGCGTGCCATCAGCATCCTGGTCTCAATCAGCAACAGTGTGGCCAGTGGTTGTCCCCTTGTCTCACCAGTCGTGAGGCCACATCTTGAGTCCTGGGATCAGTTTTGGGCCCCTCACTCAACGAAGGACATTGAGATGTTAGAGCAGGTTCAGAGGTCAACAAAGCTGCACTCCCTTAGAAATTCTGTGGGCACAGCAGCCTGGCTTCTGAGGGCCAACAGTCGGTGGCTGCCCAGTAACTGGCATGGAGATCACACAGTATCACAGTATCACAGTATTATCAGGGTTGGAAGAGACCTCACAGATCATCAAGTCCAACCCTTTACCACAGAGCTCAAGTCTAGACCATGGCACCAAGTGCCACGTCCAATCCTGCCTTGAACAGCTCCAGGGACGGCGACTCCACCACCTCCCCGGGCAGCCCATTCCAGTGTCCAATGACTCTCTCAGTGAAGAACTTTCTCCTCACCTCGAGCCTAAACAGCAACCCAGGAGCCACCTGGAAAGCAGCATTAGCAAGGGACCAGGCCTGTGTCCTGCAGACTCACACATTTCTTGCCAGCTCTGAAAATTATTCCTAATGTAGCAAGGATATTACGGTCTTAAGTAAAATAAACTGTCCTATAGTATTTTTCTTTTACTGACTGCCTGGCAAGATCCCCTAATTCCGGGAATTCGCATTGTTAGTTACCAGTCAGTTCATAGTTACGGCGGCAGGGCCACGCTGCCCTCACGACTGAGACCGCTTCAGGGACACAGCCCGGCCGCAGCTCCGAGGGGCAAGCGTCCATCGGGGGGCAGGCTTGCAGACCCCTGCAGGACCCACAGAGCCCGGTACCGCATCAGATCGGCTGTGCACACCTGCTTGTACTCCCTGGGCTCCCGGCCCCAAACGGGCCCCACCGGCACAAACCGCCTCACCCCTCACCGCCGGGAGCGCGCCCACACAGGGCGGCTTTACGGGGCGGGCGTGCCGCCTCGAAGCGTGAGCGGTGATTGGGCCAGATCAGGAGGGCGGTGCTAGGCCGCAGAAATCACCCAATTAGGACGCGGGGGCTGGGCCCCCAGGGCGGCTCTGGGTGCGCCATTGGCTGTCTGCGGAAGTTGGGCGGGGTTAGGGCAGCGCGCGAAGACTCGAAGCGGTTCCCTGCGCGGCGGGAGCGCTGGAGCGGCAACGAGCCGGGGCCATGGAGGCCGCAGCGGAGGTTTCTGATGGCTCCGCTGAAGTGAGTTCTGCCGGTCCGCTCTGAGCAAACGGCTGGTGGTGATGGCACTTTGCGGGCTGCCTGCAATTTTGGGGCTCCTCTGGCTGCAGTGCGCCGGGAGGGGTTAGCAAGAGGCAGCGAGCGCGATGGCGGCGGTAATCGCATTAGCAACGGTGATGGATGGCGGTAACGGCGCGTCCTTTGCCGCTTTTCACCTCTGACGGCGTCGCGCCGCCGCCGGCTCGACTGCGGTCCTCGCAGACTACACTTCCCAGCGCAGCCGGCAGGCCTCCCTTCCGCCTTGCCAGCCGCGCTGCCTGCCGGGAAGGCCGCACTCGGCCTGCCCCCGCGGGCGCGGTGCATGCTGGGGGGCTCGGGGCCCGGCCGGTGCCGCGGTGCGCTCCGGGGAGCCGCGGGGCTGCCGTGGGAACTGCTGACAGAGATGCTCTGTCCCGGGCCGGTCCTGGTGCTTGTCCCAGTGCCTTTTTGGCAGCGTCTCCGTGCTCTAAGTCTGTTTGCGGGGGTATCAGCCGTGACGGGGTTCCTGGGACGCAGGAGAGGCCGTTCTGTTGCAGCGTGACCGAGCACTGGGGGTGGGCACCTTGGCACAGAATCCCAGAACCGCTTCGGTTGGAAAAGGTTTTTGTGATCGTTATGTAACTCAGTATTAAATCTGGTGCTACCGCACGTCCCTCAGCACCACATCTCCGCAGAAGAAATTTCTTCCCATGTCCCACCGAAACCTCCCTTGGTGCAACTTGAAGGTCATTTTCTCCTGGCTTGGAGGAGCCTCTAAAGAATCTCCACAGGCATCTGCTGGTCCCTGTTTAATTTAGGTGAAATGCAGATGGGGGAGAACAATGCAGTTGTGTCATTACCATTTTCGTTTGATGAAGATGAGCCAATGTGTTGAGTCTTACTACTGTGGCCAAGCTCCCCTTTAAGTATTAATACAAGCTGAGAAGGTGTAATTCCCTTCATGTAAACACTAATTCTTGCAATCTAATGATCCTGCTGTCCTTAAATGCAATTGTGTAAGGGGTTAACAGTGCTTTTGGAGTGAAGTTGGACACCAAGAGGCATTAATACAGGAATGGCATTTAACTGTAATAAAGAAAATGTGCTTTTGCTTTGTAGCTTCCTTTAGAAGATTTGAATTCAGGCTTGCAGAAAACCCTTGACAGTGACACTGACAGCGGACAGGGCAGCTGTGAAACAACTTCTCCTACTCCCTTCAGCAAGGAGATGGCGTCTCTGGATGACAGAGGTCTGTACTCTTGCCATGGTTTGATGCTTGTTGCCGCAGTGGTGCAGCTTTTGCTTTACAAAGCTGTAGGAAGTTGTCATAGATTCCAAACTGCTTTTTTTATTGTGGGTCAGAAAGTGGACAAACAAATGTAAATCTCTGACCAATGGCTTTTGAGGTGCAGAAAGGGGATGTGAGTGTCTTAATTGCTTATTTCTTTTTATGAGTTGTTGCTTATTGAAACACTTCTTGTAGGATTTATTACTATTTTAAAGCAAGTCACTAAGCTATTGGTGAAGGATTTTCAGCTTTGGCTTTGTTTTATTAAGGCTAAGCTGTAACAGTTTGGGGAAGTTCTAAACTGCACTAGGGAGAAGTCACTTTGCAAATGACTTTAAGCTGATTTGTTTTAGGTGTTGAGAGCTCTGAAATATGACAGAGATGGGATTTTGTGTTTAGGTGGTTGTTAATTAACTCGTGGTTTTGTTCATAGTCTGCATCCATTTGTCTTCTCTTAACATATTTTGGTAGATTCAGAGGAAGAGATTTTTATACGTAAAAAAGCAAAAAGCAAGAAGGTGCTTCAGGACAGTGAGAGTGAAGAGGGAGAGGATGGAGAATCTTTTGTGCAGAATGATATTCCTGGTGGAGATAAGGGAAATGGAGAGGAAAAAGAGAGTATTTCTGCCCAGAGGAACAAGAAATCTCATCGGATTCGCCAAGGTCTGCTGGACAGTGATGACAGTGACACTGGTGATCAACTGCAGGTTGAAACCTATGAAACAAGCAGAAAGTCTGACTTGCCTGAGGGTGAGCTGGAAAAGGAGAGACCTCTAAAATCTGGCAAAAAGTACAGAAAACGTAAGCATGATGCTGGAGAAGAGGCAGCAAATAAAGCTGTAGGAAAGTCAAGAAGGAAGGAGAAGGAGAGAAGAGTTGAGTCCCTTAAACAGCTGAAGAAAGAAAAGAAGCCTAAAGCAGAGGTAGATATTTTGGCAGGAAATCTTAGGTGTTTCCTCAACTAAGTGAAATTTGTTTCTGCCTCTGAGTATGGTGCTTAGTGCTTCGGCATCGCTGGGGTCTGTTCCAGCTGCTGCAGTGGCATCCACAGGGATCCATGGAACATTTAATTTGCAAAGAGAGTACAAACCCTAAGGCTTGATGGTTTAATGCAGGAGTTCTCTGGGGGTTTGTTACCTGCAGAAACAGCTTTGCTTGGTGTTTCAGCTGCTCTCTGTCTTGCTCTGCTGGGCTTGGAGGAAGCTCTGGGGGCTTTTGAGCCTGGAGAAGAGCAGCCTGAATGGGGATCTGATCAATGCTTAACAAGAGCTAAAGGGTGGGGGGCAAGAGGGTGGGGCCAGACTCTTTAGTGGTGCTCAGTGACAGGACAAGGGAGAACAGGCAGAGACTGGCACCCAGGAAGCTCTATCTAAACATGAGGTGTGATGGAGCCCTGGAGCAGGCTGCCCAGAGAAGTTGTGGAGTCTCTTTCTCTGGAGAGATTTCAAACCCTGCTGTGGGTGCCCTGCTGGAGCTGGGGGGTTGGACTGAGTAATCTCCAGATGTCCCTTCCAACCCTCACTGTGGTGAGATTCTGTGATTCTAGCTGGAAGATCAGTTGTACTTATTCTGACTCCTTTCATCACAACTTGACAGTAATCTTAACACCAAAGAATTCCATTTCTGGAATGAGTGACACAAATACTTTATTCTTGTGGCCAGCAGGTAGATGGTGGTGAGAGGTATCCTTTTAATGATAGTGGATGTCTTCTTGATGACAAAGAACTATTTGATAATGGCTTAGAAGAGGAGAATGATTGTGCCCCAGAGGATGAAGAGTCAATAGAAGCAATACGAGCGGCTGTGAAAAACAAAGTTAAAAAGTATAAGGTAACATTTGAGAGTGATAAAAGATTATTAGTAAGGGGTAACATACCTGAGCAGGTACTAAAACTTTTTGATGGTGGTGAACTCTTATTGATATGAGAGAAGGGGAGGATAATCCTCTGCTTTTTGTTCTTAAAGATGGAGAGATGTTGTCCTGCAGAGCTTTGCTAGCAGCTTTGGAAATCTACCAGAGATGTTCAGCAGGGTTTGTGTTGATTTGTGAACACTTTTGCTGGGTTTGCTGGCCAGGGATGATTCTGTCCTTGGAGGTGTTCAAAAAAAGACTGGATGAAGCACTTTAGTGCCATGGTCTAGTTAGTTGGACAGGGCTGGGTGATAGGTTGGACTGGATGATCTTGGAAGTTTCTTCCAGCCTGCTTGATTCTATGATTCTATACAATTACTTTTTGCTTTAGACTTATTTGCCCTTGTTAGTGCCTGTGTTTATCCAGCCAAACAAATGAATCTTTTTTTAATGCACTGTAGAACAAAGAGGATGAAGGCTACAAACATGTATTTGATGAGGAGAGTGAGGATCCTGTGTTAAAAGAACCAAAGAGGAAGGTGAAACATTCTTCTTTTATAAAGCTCTCCATTATTTGTTGCAGTGATCTAAATGTTTTTCTATGCACACTTTCTGAGGCTTTTTGTTTTCCATTTTCAATGTATTTATTTCTAAACTGTCTGCTTTATTCTAATTCCTTTCTACTGGGGAGGGGAATATAAACTGTTTAGAAAGTGTAACTGGAGTCCCATGTTTTGTTTTCTGAGCTCAGAAGCCTTTTTCTTTCTTTAAGGAGCGGAAGGCAGCAAAGTTAAGTAAAGAAGCCCTTAAACAACTACATAGTGAATCCCAACGACTTGTTAGAGGTAAAACTTCAATTCTTTTGTGTAGAGGGGTGTCAGCTGTTCAGAAATCAAGTGGAGAAATGGAAATAATATACCTGAAAGCTTAGGACCTTCTTTTCCCTTATTTAGAGTTGAAGGGTGCAAGACCATTTCTCTCCAATAAGCTGTTTAAAAATGTCTTTATAGCTAATGGGAGAAAGAAATCCTTTTGCAAATACTGAGCCTGTAAACTTGTTGTGTAAAGGTAGTGCAATCTGTAGAGCTTTGGATAGGTGTGTGATCAACTGGGTACTGGTTTTGCAGTTCTGATACTATCATCACAGCTAATTTCTTAACAAGCCCACAGATGTGTTGCCAGTTTGGTCTTTAAGGCCATTGCTGTTGGGGTTCTTCCCCAAACAGCAGCATTTGCTGTGTTGAATTTAATCTCTGCTGTTTGTGCCTAGTCAGATGTCTTTGCTACCAAATGCTCATGTCAAGCTTCTTTTGAATTTGAGAGACCTCCAATAACTGCCTTGATTGATGTGTTGAATTTTCTTTCACCTCTTTTCTCTGTAGAATCTTCTGTGTCTCTCCCGTATCACATGCCTGAACTCAAAAGCATTCATGACTTCTACAAGAGCAGACCTCGACCAGTGTGGCAAGGAAATCCCATGGCATTGCTGAAGTAAGGCTTCAACCTTCCTGATGTTGTTTTCATATCAGTTTTGAGAACATCTCAGGTTTGCTTTTGAGGACAGCAAGACTTTGCATGCTGTAGGTGTTGGGTGATGTACGTACCTGCACTGTCTACAGTCACAACTTCTTTGCTGGTTTAATTTTAGCTGTTTTTTCCCTGGGAGGCTTTAAAAAAAGCTATTTTGGGCTCCTTTAATTCTATGAACACCTGGAAACTAGGAGTGTGTCACTGTTAACACAAGGCACTGTCTCTTGTGACACAGACATACTACTGAAGTAATCAAGGTCTAGCAGTTACTCCAGATGAAGTAACATCCTTATGCAGGGTTACTTTAATGTGGTTTAGAATCACAGTCTCATTAAAGTTGGAAAAGACCTCCCATGTTCATCAAGGCCAACCATTAAAAGTTTAGACTGGAGTCCAATATTTCACTTGGACTTTGGAGTAATGAGTAGTAAAATACTCAAGCTACTGTGGTCAGAAAATCTCTCAGGAGTTTTATACTCTGATAGTGTAACCAGTACAGACTCTTTGCTCTGCCCTTTTATTTCCTCAAAATGAAGTTTTCAAGTTTTCTGTCCTTTACCTCTCCCTGCATATCAATGACAATAATTAGAAGGTGATTTCTTTCTCTCTCTCTCTCTCTCGGTTTGTTCTCAACCTTTTCTCCCCTCTCACAGTAGCCAAGAGTGGTAACATTTCTGTCTCCCTTAGGTCCACTAAATACCAGCTGTCCTTAAGTGAAGATTCTGCAGACACTAGGAACTCCAGCACAGGTTGCAAAGATGGGCCAAGAGAAGGTGATCAATCAGCAGCTAATGAACCAGAAACAAACCTTAGCAGAGATGCTGATGCTACTGTGGACAAGCCTCTTGCTGATGTAGAGAAGAACTTGACAGAAGCCTGTGCTGAAAAGCCCAGGCAGGACAGTGATGATTCTCACACAGTTAGCACTGTGATAGCTGACAGTGGTGCAGAAGAACAGCAGCACTCTAACCTCCTAAGCACTGATGGTAGTGAACAAAAAGAGAAGGAAGTTTCTCCTGCAGTTGGAGGAGATACCCTTGAGCAAAGACCAGACTCACAGTGTGAGAAAAGCCATCAACCAGCAGGGCCTGGATTAGCAGCACAGCCTGAGAAAGTGAGGAAGTCCAAGCTGGATAAACTGCGTGAGCTGGGAGTGGACCTGTCCATCAAGCCAAGAATCTGCTCTGGCAATGAGTCCTTTATAAACCTTGATGAACCTGAATCAAATAAAGGTATTGTTTTTATTGTTGTAACCATCTCATACCTGCCCAAATCACTGGAAAAACTGAAAGCCATGTTCAGGCCATAGATCAAGCAAGCAGGTTCACTTCTTTGCTACTGTTTTGAAGCTGAGGGAGAGTAGGTTTGGATTGGATTTTAGGAAGAAGTTCTTTAGTATGAGGGTGATGAGACTCTAGGTTGACCAGGGAGGTTGTGGATGCGTTCTCCCTGGAGGTGTTCAAGACCAGGTTGGAGTAGATGAGCTCTGAGATCCCTTCCAACCTAAGCCATTCAGTGATTCCTTTGAAAAAAGTACTTCTCAAGATGTACTCTTGATATAACTTTAGGACTTGATGCCTTTAAATGCTGTCAGATTAATGTGGTTTGAGTTTTGAAATGCAATTTCTATGTTCTTCTAGAGATAGAATCCTTGAAAGCACGTTTCCTGAGGCACACTCTTGGCACATCAAAACCCAAAGCTGAACGGACCATAAACATGAGCATTATCCGTAAGGAGACTACACCTGAAGGGAAAGAGGAGCTGAAGTTAGATGTGGTCCCAGCAGTGTTGGCTGCAGAGAGCCTGGAGGAAGCAGTTCACACAAAGCCAGGTTGGTTTGGATCAGTGATGATGGTTGGATTGGAAGAGCCTTGAAAGACCTCTCAGATGGCACTGGCCAGTGTGGAACAGTCTGTCAGATCTCTGGTGGGTTTAGGCTTAGGCTGCTGCAGCTGCTGGGGGAGTGGGTTTAGGCTGCTGCAGCTGCTGGGGCTGTGGGTTTAGGCTGCTGGGGGAGTGGGTTTAGGCTTAGGCAGCTGCTGCTGCTGCGGGAGTGGGTTTAGGCAGCTGCTACTGCCTCTAGGGGAGTGGGTCGAGACAGCTGCTGGATGGGTTTAGGTGCTGAGTAGATTTAGATGAACATAAAGTAGAAGCAGACAGATGTATGTCCCAAAGGTCTCCTAGATAATGCACTTTAAGCCATCACATTGTTAAGGTTCTTCAATAAATGTCTCATTAATGTGGTATCTACTCTGATTCTGAATACCCATTGTGATTCTCCAGCTCTTCTTTGCTTTGGACCGAAGTTTCATGCTGCTTCTCCTTGTATTGCCATTGACTGGCACATAGGACATGGTTTAATGACCATGGTGGTGTTAAGCTGGTGGTTGGCTCAATGACCTTAAATGTCTTTTCCAACCAAAGCCATTCCCTGCTTGTATTTATAGCTGCTGTTTTTGATTTCTTGTGCCGTGGCACATCTGCTTCTGACAGCTGGGTACTCTTACTGCTAAAAGACCCAGTGGTGAGCCAGACCCTGTTCTCACTCCTGTGAGCTACACTGGTGGCCTTGCTGGATAACAAGGGGTCTTGGTAATCCATGAATTTGTGTTGGCTCTCTCAAACTGAGCTCTTGGAAACTTGCTGCCCCAGCCCTTCCAGCCGGAAGCTGACTCATCAAAACCTGAAAAGAAGGCATTTTTTAATTCCCTCTTGATGTGTGTGCTTACATTAGATTGAAAGCTCAAAGGCACTGAGGTTAAGGACTCTCTGTAGAACATCTCCTCATGCATTCATTTTTCCTTTCTGTCTAGGTGAAAAGCTGCAGGTGCTGAAGGCTAAGCTCCAGGAGGCCATGAAGGTCCGCAGGACCGAGGAGCGCCAAAAGCGGCAAGCGTTGTTCAGGCTGGATAATGAGGAGATGCTGGAGGAGGAAGAGGAGGAGGAAGAGGAGATGACAGATGAGTCTGAGGAAGAGGAAGAAGCTGATCAAGAGGTCTGTCTATGCAACATTTGTGCATAACCTAGTCAGCTTCTCCATTCTGCTGCCTCTTCCCGATGAAATGAGGCTTTTGTGCACTCTTTAATGTCAGGGAAACTTCCAAGAATTCTTCCTAGACTTGGACTGTTTCTTCTTTTGAGTAATTAGCAGAGGCAAAAAAACTTCTTGCAGTTGGCAGCTTGAGGGTTTGGCATGTCTAAAGCTGAACTTACTCAAACTTTCTTTTATTTGTCTGAGAAGTATTACACCCAAATCTAAGTGTGTAGAAAAGCCTGGTGCCATTTTCTCTCTGTATCCTCTGCTTGTTGCTAGCAGGGACAAGACTGAGTCACCTGCCCAGTATGGGGGAGGGTTTGCCATAGCCTTACCTTTTCAAAAGGGGTCAGAAGAGTTTGGCTGTGTCATGCCAAGGAACATGTCTGGATGTGTTCCTGTGTGATCTGTGTTAGATTGTATGGTCCTGCTCTGGCAGGGAGGTTGGACTTGATCTCCTTGGGTCCCTTCCAACCCCTAACATCCTGTGAGCCTGTGATGCACCTCTATGCCAGTTGTTTGAGTGGAATAAGAGTATATAGGAGCTGTGAATGTCACTCAGCTTCATCCTCTGTGTATTAAAACATTTCCTTGAAAGTTATGGAAGGAAATTGGAAGATCAAGGCAATAATCACTACGTTTCTGCTGGGTTTTGGGGGTGTTCTATAGAATGTGGAATTTCTGCTTGGTGAAGCAGAGGAAGAGAGCGAAGGTCTAGAGGAGAAACACATAGAAGATGGAGAAAAAGAAACTGACAAAGAATCAATTGATGGAGAAAAGCTGGAGAAATCTGTGCACTGTGATTCTGTTCCCAAACCACCTTCCATGGAGTCCACACTGATGCTTTTTAAGGACAGCTCCTCAAAAATGGGGTAAATAAAAGCAAGCCTTAAAAATGGTGCCTGAGCAGCTTTCAGTGTGATCGACACACATAGATGATGCCATTTAAAGTGCACCTGATTTTTTTCCCTCTCTTGTTTCAGTAGTTCTATTTTCTTTCATATATTTTTTTTCTTTATATATATTTATATCAATTCATAGTTAATTTTCTTTTATTTGTGATTGTTTAGTGGAATAATCTTCTTAAAATGCACTAAATGGGTTTTCTTTTTGGTGTTATCCTGATTTTGCAAGGAAGCTTGACAGACAATAACAACTCCTCTTGTCTATGTTGACAAATAACTTAATTTCATGCATTGCAGATATTCTCTTCCTGATGAGAAGCTTGAACTGGAAGAAGCTGCAGACAAAGAACCTGCCAAGTTAGGTAAAGCAGAACTATTATGCTAGCTAATGGTGTTTTCTTTTAACATGGCACACTTGGAAGTCTCTGTTTGAGATGTGATGTTTTTGTTATTTTATCACCTGTGTATTTATGCAGGATGATTATGAAAGTTTAGACTGATGGGAAAAAATGGGAGGGTTTGGAAAAAAGTAGAGGAAAATAGTTTTTGAAGAGGAAACCTAGAAAGTGTCAGAAAGCAGTGAGATAAAATTCAGTTAAGAAGTGCAGTATCCATCATTTCTTCCCTGAAAGGATTTTCAACTACTGGAACAGACTCCTCAGGGAGGAGGTTGAATCCTCATCCCTGGAGGTGTTTCAAAGAGGGAGAGATGTGCTGCTGAGGGACATGATTTGGGCTGGGAACAGCCCCAACTCCCTGCTATGAGGAGAGACTGAGGGAGTTGGGGCTGTTCATTCTGGAGAGGAGAAGGCTCCCAGGTGACCTTATTGTGGCCTTTCAGTATCTTAAGAGGACCTTCAACAAAGCTGGGGAGGGACTTTTTAGACTGTGAGGTAGTGACAGGACTGGGGGGAATGGAACAAAGCTGGAAATGGGAAGATTCAGATTGGATGTTAGTAAGAAATTCTTCAGCATGAAGGTGGTGAGAGCCTGGAAGGGGCTGCCCATGGAGGTGGTGGAAGCCTCATGCCTGGAGGTGTTTAAGGCCAGGCTGGATGAGGCTGTGGCCAGCCTGATCTAATGTGAGGTGTCCCTGCTCATGGCAGGGGGCTTGGAACTGTCTGATCCTTGTGGTCCCTTCCAACCCTGACTGATTCTATGATTCTATGGTTTAGTGGCAGCCATAGTAGAGTTAGAGAATGATTTGACTTCATGATCTTAGAGGTCTTTTCTGCCCAAAACAATTCTGTAATTCTCTCTCTGAAGAAAGAAATCCAACAGGAGCACAACAAATTGAATTTGTAGCTGTGTGACAGTGTTGCAGAACAGCACTCTTGAGATATTATTGGGTAAGAAAAATAAGGGAGTTATTGAGCACTCTATTTAATTTCTTTTTCCCAGAGGATGATGATTCCTTCTCTCTACCAACACTAGCAAAAGAGAACAGCCATAACAGCAGCTTTGAGCTAATAGGCTCCATGATCCCCTCATACCAACCCTGCAACAAGCAATTGTCCCGAGGAGGGAACTTCTTATCTGCAGCAGGAGGTTTCAGGTCACCTTCCCCAGGTTTTTTCAAAACAAGCTTTATCAGCTCTGCTTCCAAGGTAAGGTTCTCAGTCCTGTTCCTAATGTGTATTAACCCAGTGGGTAGTGAATAAATCTACTTTATCCTGATTGTCAGATCTACCAGACAGTAGCAGAAGGTGGCAAACACTTCTATAGGAGTAGCATTTCAGGAAAGCTCTTGGAAAGTGAGGAGAAAGTTCTTCACCATGAGAATGGTGAGAGCCTGGAATGGGTTGCCCAGGGAGGTGGTTGAGGCCCTGTCCCTGGAGGTGTTTAAGGCCAGGCTGGATGGGGCTCTGGCCAGCCTGATCTAGGGTAGGGTGTCCCTGGCCATGGCAGGGGGCTTGGAACTAGATGATCCTTGTGGTCCCAACCCTGGCTGATTCTATGATTCTAAGTCCCTGGAGTTTGAAAAGTGTCCACATTGGAATGGGTAAAAATGGTGTTAGAAAAACTTATATTCTGAAAGCAGCAAAGGAAAATAGAGATGCTATAAAAGCCAGAAATTATGGTCTGGTTTCTATGCCTAAAGTATGTACATAGTCAGTATTTGGAAGTGTATTTGCACAGGCTGCACTCTGTGTGGTGTCAGTGGTTTACAGAGCAGCGTGGACATGACTCCTGCCTGGTGTTAATCCTTTCAAGCACCTGAAATGTTTTAGCTTTTGAATTCTAGGCTTGCAAAGTAAATATCTTGTGTATTTTTATATTCCTTTTGACTAGAGCTCAGGAAAGACATCTGAGCCCTCTCTTCCCATAGAAGATTCCCAGGATCTGTATAATGCCTCTCCTGAGCCCAAGAGTTTATTTCCAGGGGCTGGTGAGTCACAGTTCCAATTTTCTTTGGAAGATGACACTCAGAGCCAGCTGCTTGACGCAGATGGGTAAGGAAGAGGTGTAAAGCATGATGTTTTGTGCCCTCTATACAGAAACAGGACTCAAAAACTAGCAAGATTTTTTTTAACTACAGACTTTTTCTTTCAGGTTCCTGAATGTTGGACAACACAGGAATAAATACCAGGCCTCCAAGCACCAGCTGACTCTGGCCAGTATGGATGAGAATGCAATGGATGCCAACATGGATGAGTTACTGGACTTGTGTTCTGGGAAATTTAGCAGCCAGGCTGAACGTGAGCAAAATGCCAACAGCAACAAGAAGCAGAACATGGAAGAACTGCTCAACCTTTGCTCAGGAAAATTTGTGTCTCAAAGTATGTCCTGAATTCTCTTTTCAGCTTGGTTGGTCACTTGATTGATAAGCTTTGTGTCGAGGTGCCCTTTAGTTTTTAGGCACTAATGCAGACTGTGGGGCTTTGAGAGCTCTAACGATTTATCACCTCTGTGGGGCTATGCTACATCATTTCTAGGATGCTCTCTGACGTTTTGAGAGCAGAAATCTATCTGCCTAAGCTGCCATCTCATTACTTTTTCTAGCAGGTTCTCCAACGTGGGCATCTTCATCTGCCTTTTCCAAGGCAGAAAAGGACAGTGACATAGAAGATCCAATGGCAGAAGCTCTGGCACTGTGTTCAGGCTCCTTTCCCACAGACAGGTTAGCATTGGTCTTCCTAAAATGTATAAAACTTCATAGCAGAGCTTATCTCACTCCACTCTTTGTGTGTTTTCTTGTTCCACACCAACTCAGAATGCTGTAAGCAAAGGCAGTCTGGTTTGGAGGTGAAATATTTCCAGTGGCTCAGCAATCACTCCCTGAGTCTGCAGCAAGTTCAGTTTGTGCGGCTGCTGTGCAGGGAAATCTTTTGTCTCTCACTGATGATGAAAGAAGTGCTGAAGGACTTCCACCAGACTGAGAAGAGATTGTTTAATTGTGGGACTTAGGCAACTACCCAGAAGAGAACCCAAAAGCACAGGAACCAAAATTAAATGCTGGGCCTTGCATTTTCTCCAGTGGTTATACTGGGAAGGTGCATCACTACCTGACCAAGGGATAATGAGGCTTAGCAATGGAAATGTTTGGGGGATCCAAGAGGAATTTAGAGGGGAAACAAACTCAGGATTTAATACCTGTTCTATTGCCCTTGAGACTGAAGATCTGAGGTCTGAAAATATCAATTCTGGTGGCATTTGGGGCATTTAAAGCTAAATGCTGTTGAGAGTCTGCAGCTCTTGGAGCACTCACAGTTTTAGCTGAGCCCAGCTCTCAGCATGGCTTGAATCTTACCTTGCAATGAAGCCATCCCTGGAGCTGAAATGAAAACCTGCATTTCTTTCATTTACTTTTCCCTTAGGGAAGAGGAAGATGAGGAGGAGCAAGAAGAACTTGGTGATTTTCAGCTTGTAGCAGATGACAATGCCTTTGATAGCGAAGAGGTAGGAGCTGATGGAGCCAGGCAACTGCAGCAGCATCCTGCCTGAGAGAACTCCTTTTGTCTACTGAATGTTTTAATACATCAGTATAAAGTATTGTGACTTCCAGAACAAGCTCCCTGAAACATTTTTAAGAGCAGTGTTTAGATCATTTAAGAGGTTTCCTTAATGTTGTGATATACAGGATAAAACACCTTAGCAGAGCAAGTCCTCTGAAGGATCTGTGCTCTTTCAGTCTGTGTTTGAAGACCAGAAGAAGCTTCCAGAAGCTCTTTTAATTTATGAAAACTTCCTTGTTGACAGGATGAAAAAAGTGGAGGCAGTGATGCTGAAGAAGCAGAAACAAGTGATGAAGAAGAGCAGCAACTGCTGGAACATAGGCAGAGAGTGAAGAAAAAACTGTAAGTACATCTTGTTTGTGTTTTGATTGACAGAGTATGAATAGCAGTAGAAACTTCAGTCTACTTAATCCTTCCTCTGCATCAATAGCTGCCAATGTTTGTATGGTGCTGCCTCTGCCTGGGTTTTTACTTTGCTGTTGTCACCTTGCACAAATTTAACAAAGTTACTGGTGGATTCCAGAGGGTTTCCATTCTAATGTTCATCATAGGTGAAAATCAAAGCCCACAATGAAAGCAGTCTTTTTGACCAGAAAAATCATAGAATGGCTTAGGTTGGAAGGGATCTCAGAGATCATCCACTCCAACCTTCCTGCCATGGGCAGGGACACCTCTCAGCTACACTTAGTTGCTCAAGGCCTCATCCAATCTGGCCTTGGATACTTCCAGCAAGGAAGCATACACAACCTCCCTTATTCCAGAGTCTCACCACCCTAGGACTTCTCCTAAGCTCCAGCCTAACCCTGCTCTCCCTCAGCTTCAAACCATTCCTTCATGTCCTGTCTCTAGACACCCTCATGCAAAGTCCCTCTGCAGCCTTCCTGTAGGATCCCCTCAGGTACTGGAAGGCAGCTCTAACCCAGGCTGAGCAACCCCAGCTTCCTCAGCCTATCCTCACAGCAGAGGTGCTCCAGGCCTTGGATCATCTTTGTGGCCTTACCTGGACTCACTCCAACAGCTCTGTGTCCTCCTTGTGCTGGGGACACCAGAGCTGGATACAGTATTTGAAGTAGAGTCTCGTAAGAGGAAATGCAGGAGTGCTGCTGTCATTCCTCAGGCCTTAAAGTCTTTGCTCCAGTTAGTAAAACCTCTAGTTGACAGTTACTGCCATCACATTTGGTAGGCAACCCAATGTGAAGGACAACAATTTGGGGTGCTGTCTGTTAGCAGACTGCATATGGAAACATGCAAGAGCTTCAGTCTTAGTCATTTCAAACGCTGGAGTGGTGTCCTGATTTCTCCTGTGGCATATGGCTTGATTTAGAATCATGGAATGGTTTAGGTTGGAAGGGACCTCAAGGATCATCCATTTCCAACCCACTGCCATAGACAGGGACATCTCCCACTAGAATAGGTCACTCAAGGCCTCATCCAACCTGGTCCTGAACACCTCCAGGGAGGCAGCATCCACAACCTCCCTGGGCAACCTGTGCCAGTGTCTTATCACCCTCATTGTCAAGAACCCCTTCCTAACATCTAGTTTCAATCTCCCCTCTGCCAGTTTAAACCCATTACTCCTTGTCCTGTCATTACTGGACTTTGTCAGTAGTCCCTCCCCAGCCCTTCTGTAGCCCCCTTCAGACACTTAAAAGGCCACTCCAAGGTCTCCTCGAAGCATTCTCCAGGCTGCACAGCCCAAACTCTCTCAGCCTGTCCTCATAGCAGAGCTGCTGCAGCCCGCTCAGCAACTTGGTGGCCTCCTCTGGACTGGCTCCAACAGTTCCATGTCCTTGTGCTGGGGGCTCCAGAACTGCACCCAGGACTGCAGGTTGGCTCTGAGGAGAGCAGAGCCAAGGGCAGAATCCCCTCCCTTGCCCTGCTGCCTACACTGCTCTTGCTGCAGCCCAGCACAGGGTTGCTGTCTGGGCTGCACTCCCACTGCAGGCTCCTGTTGAGCTTTTCATCAGCCCAGACCTTCAGGTCCTTTTCCTCAGGGCTGCTCTCAGCCATTTCCTACCCAGCCTGGAGTTGTGCTTGGGGTTGCACCAACCCAGATGCAGGACCTTACGCTTGTATGCCAGAAGCTAAACCTTGCTCTCAGAAGGTCTGTGGTGATTATTGGTCTACCAAACTGAACTCTTTTCCCATTCTTTTCTAGAAAACTACAGGATTTCATGGAAGATGAGGCAGAGCTGTCAGGGAGTGATGTGGGGAGTGAAGATGAGTACGATGGTGAAGACCTGAATGAGTATGAAGAAGAGATAATTGATGAGGAACTCCCCACTGAAGCAGAATTAGGAAACCAAATACAGAAATTCCACATGTCAGTGACAATATTAGTATGGATTTTGTTGCATTTGAAGTTCTGGCTCTTGGATCTCACTTGGACTAACCTCTGTGTCTCCTGTGTTGACAGGAAGGCCATGCTGGATGATGACAAGCGTCAGCTACGCTTGTACCAGGAGAGATACCTCATTGATGGTGACCTGCACAGTGATGGCCCTGGCAGGACAAGGAAATTCAGATGGAAAAACATAGGTGCATTTCTGCTCCAGAGTTAATCAGTGGGGGTGGAGGACCTGGTGCTTGGGACATGGCCCTCAGGGACATGGTTTAGTGTTGATGCTTCAGTGCTGGATTGAAGGTTGGGCTGGGTGATCTACAAGGCCTCTTCCAATCAGCTATGTCCTATGATTCTATGACTGGAATGAGAGTGTGTGTGTGAAACAGCAGCCACAAGGTCCTTCAGAAGAACATGGAGTCTTCAGAAAGGAACTGGGTAGGGAGGGTCTGTGGCTTGTGTTTTTTTTTCCTACTAGTCTGCATATTTTATACCTCTTAAAATGTGGCAGCTAATTAGCTAATTATTTCTTTTGGATTTTTTTCCTCTTTATCCAGATGATGCTTCACAGATTGACTTGTTTCAGAGAGATTCTGATAATGAGGGTGAGAATGAAGAGTTTGATGAGACAGAAGCAAAGTGGAGGAAGGAGCGATTTGAACGAGAGCAGTGGCTCCGGGAGCAGGTGAGAGCTGTGAGAGCTCTAAGAGCTGTAAGACAGGCATCATACTCAGGCTCTACACCATTGCTAGGTGGGAAAATGTCAGTTCCTCAAGTAAAACTCTGGACAAAATGTTGTTAATTAATCATGGAAACATCACAGAAAGGTTAAGCTTGGAAAAGACCTCCAAGGTGATTAAGTCCAACTCTGTATCTTTGCTTTTTGTTGTGGGTTCTGCTCTTCTGCTTCTGCCAGGATTTTAGAATGAGAGCATCACAGAATCACAGCACCATGCAGACTGGCAAAGCCCTTCAGGAGCACCAAGTCAAACCTAGAACCCTACTCTACAAGATTCACCTTAAACCATAGCTCTAAGCATCACATCCAAACCACCCTTAAACACATCTAGGCTGGGTGACTCCGCTGCCTCCTTGGCCAGCTCATTCCAGTCCCTGACCACTCTCTCCATGAAAAACTCTTTCCTAATATCTAAACCTCCCCAGTCTCATCTTGATGCCATTCCCCCTTGTTCTATCTCCAACTACCTGTGAGAAGAGACCTTCAGCAGCCTCTCCACAATGTCCCTTCGGGTAGTTGTAGACAGCAACGAGATCTCCCTAGGTTCAGAAGGGAGAGGCAAAAATAACTGTTCTGAAACAAGTCAGCTTCAAAGCTAGAGTAAGTCTCTTGTAATGGGAGCAAAACTTCCACTTTTAGAAGTGTCACTGTTAGGTCAGGTTTGTCAGCTGAACGAGATGCTGCAGGTTTGCTGTGTTAATAGATTGAAGATGATGAAGTGTCTTAAGAAAATACAGTAAAATTCCACAGCAGAAAGTAAATAGAAATTAATAATGAATGTTAGAAAGAATTTCTTTCCTGCAAGAGTGCTCAGGCACTGGAACAGGCTGCTCAGGGAGGTGGTGGAGTCCTCATCCCAGGAGGTGTTCAGAAAACATGTAGAAGTGGCACTTTGGGACATGTGGTCATGGAGGTGTTAGGTGGAAAGTTGGACTTGATGATCTTTGAGGTCTTCTCCAATCTTAGTGGTTCTGTATTAATTCTGTGGTTCCAAATTAATGTACATAATGAAAAGATTTGATCTA
This sequence comes from Pogoniulus pusillus, assembly GCF_015220805.1. Taxonomy (NCBI): domain Eukaryota; kingdom Metazoa; phylum Chordata; class Aves; order Piciformes; family Lybiidae; genus Pogoniulus; species Pogoniulus pusillus. The sequence goes on along the minus strand of NC_087300.1, from coordinate 4,105,554 downwards.
CTTAACTGTTCATTCTTAATAGGAGCTTTTTCAATTTCCTCTCTGCTACAGAAGGAGAAAAACAAAGAGCAGGAAGAGGAGGAGGAAGAAGACATTGGTGAAGACAGCCAGTTCATGAAACTAGCAAAAAAAGTAACTGCCAAGTCCCTGCAGAAGAAAGGTAAAGCAACCTGTGCACAAGAGGCAGTCAAATAAGACAAAGGAAGCTTAACTTCCACTCATCTGTTGTGGTCTCCAGTGAAGCAGGCCTGAGGTCACAAATCTCCAGCATTTCATTTCCTTCCAGCAGCCTCAAGTCATGTCTTGCAGAACTTGGAAAGCTGAAACTATAAAAGCATTGAAAGCATACAGCTGCAAGGCTGATCGTGGAATCACTCAGGGTTGGAAAGGACCACTAGGATCACCTGGTTCCAACCCCTCTGCCATGGGCAGGGACACCTGATCTAACTAGTTGATGCTGGCTGTGTGTGTTCACTTCAGAAACTAGTGTGCTGCTGCCTGGAAAAAAGAGTTGTGGAGTGGAAATAAATTCCTCTACATAGAATCAACCAGGTTGGAAGATCATCCAGTCCAACCTATCCCCCAGCCCTATCCAGTCAACTAGACCATGGCACTAAGTGCCTCATCCAGGCTTTGCTTGACCCTTTAGGCTTTTATTCTTCCTTTGCTTGCCTTAAAAATCCCAGAGGAGTGAAGTCTAGGGGCCATTCAGCCCTAGCACCTTGTCCAAAGATCTGTGACTTCAGGACAAGCTGTGTAATATGGTGAAAATAAATGTCAGTTTTCTTTGGCCATGGCAAAAACGTGACCCCAAGTGTGCAAAACTTTCAGAGACAGATTTGCCCTCTGCCTAGTAAAAGACTCTGGCAATGAGTTCTATTGTTGTATGGCTCATGGTATAATTTGTAGCAGATTCCTTTCTCCCCACGTTTACTGCCTGTGACACTCTAGATGAGGTCTCAGCAGAGCAGAGGAGCAGAATCCCTTCTCTCCATCTCTGCCCACACTTCTTTTGAGGCAGCCCAGGCTGCCATTTGCCTTCTGGGCTGCAAGTACCCATTGCTGGCTCCTGTCCAGCTTCTTACCCACCAGCACCCTCAAGTCCCTTTCTGCAGGGCTGCTCTCAATCTCCTAATCCCCCAACCTGGATTTCAGGTAGTGACAGGACTACGAGGAATGGAGTGAAGCTGGAGATGGGTAGGTTCAGGCTGGATGTGAGGAGGAAGTTGTTGAGCATGAGAGTGGTGAGAGGCTGGAATGGGTTGCCCAGGAGGTGGTTGGGGCTCCTTGGCTGGAGGTGTTTAAGGCCAGGCTGGCTGAGGCTGTGAGCAGCCTGCTCTAGGGTAGGGTGTCCCTGGCCATGGCAGGGGACTTGGAACTACATGATCCTTGTGGTCCCTTCCAAACCTGACTGATTCTATGACATCCAGGGTTGCCCTGATTCAGGTGCAGGACCTTGCACTTTGCCTTACTGAATCTCATGAGATTCTCCTCAGCCCACCTCCAGCCTGCCCAGGTCTCTGGATGGCTTCCATTTCATCCTTCAGTCTCATCAACCACACCACTCAGCTTGGTGTCTACAAACTCCCTGAGGGTGCCCTGAGCCTCACTGTTGTTCCTTCAAATAAATTGAGAGACTGACATGTTCCTTTCTGTCTCTGCTAGCCAGCCCAGCAGTGGTGGTACAGGACACAACCTTACTACCCAGGAACCCTTTTGAAACGTTTGGACCTGCCAACGATGCCCAGGTGGGTAATGGCTCTGGAAACTGGCATTGCCAGGCTGTAGAACACAGCAGGATGAGCTGGTCCTGGATTCTTGTTTGTATGGTGGTAGTATTTAAGTAGGGAATGGTCTTTGCTAGTAAGAATAACCTCCTAAAAGAGCAGTCCTGTTTGTGTGAGTGGTTTAATGGCAGCATCTCTTTCTCCTCCAGATAAAAAATGGGTCATTCTTGAACAGACCTAAAGCTCTCCTTCAGAAAATAGCAGCAATGTCAGATCTGAATCCCAACGCACCACGAAACTCAAGGAATTTTGTCTTTCATACCCTTTCTCCAGACAAGACTGAAGAGGCAAAGGAGAAGTCAAAAGTTCAGGTAAAGATGTGTGTGGGATGTGAGCCTGTAGGTCTAAATGATCTGCACTTGGCAGCAAAGATAAGAGCAATGCCACGTCAGGACATGGACCTGCTGGAACAGGTACAGAGGAGGGCCACGAAAATGATCAGAGGGTTGGAGCAGATCTGCTATGAGAACAGGTTGAGGGAGCTGGGGGTGATCAAATTGGGGAGGAGGAGGCTCCTGGGGGACCTAATAGCAGCCTGCCAGTACCTGAAGGGATCCTACACGAAGAATAGAGAGAAGCTGCTTACGAAGGCCTGCAGTGACAGGACGAGAGTCAATGGGTTCAAGCTTGAGAAGAGCAGATTTGGATTGGATGTTAGGAACAAGTTTTTTACTATGAGGGTGGTGGAGCACTGCAACAGGTTGCCCAGGGAGGTGGTTGAGGTCCCTTCCCTGAAGACATTGAATGTGAGGCTTGACAGGGCCCTGGGTGACCTGTTCTGGTGGGGATGTCCCTGCTGACTGCAGGGGGGGCAGGACTGAATGACCTTTAGAGGTCTCTTCCAGCCCATTCTATGCTGCCAGAGATGTTCTGTGATTTCCCAGGATGTGCTCTTGCACCAAATGATCTTCTCCTCGTTCAGAATTTAACCTTTTTGGAGGTTTTCTGTATTCTAATTGTATCCTGCCCCCCTGCAGGTGAAGAAAAGGGGTCCTGCTGCAGTAATAACATCTCTGGCCAAACGGCCCAGGGTGGACAGCACAAAGGAAACCACTCAAAGCCGAAGCATTTTCCAGTACCTGGAGAGCTGAATGTTTCTGCCTAGGGCCAGAGGTTGTGTCTCATCTCTTTGCCAGCTGCAGTTTGTTTTGTAACTCTGCCAGCCCTCAGCAGGAAGGTTAACAAACTGCAGTACCTTCTGTGCTGCTACTGAGTTCACCACTTCCAGTCATTTCCAGCCAATGTTCTTCTTTATCCCCCCACCCTTTATCTTTGTTTTCAGTGCTCAGTGGCAAATGAGGGCCCAAAATCCATGCTTGGTTTGGTATGAAATGCTAACTTTGTCTTTCCCAAGCATTAAGGAAACTCACCCCACTGTACTCTGTCCTTGCAGAAGCTCACATGGCTCAGTGGTATCAGTTCCATCTGGAAACACTGCTCATGTGAGAGCTGTGATGCCGACGTGCTGCAGTTAGCTTAAAGCACAGATCAAGGAGGTACCTCTGCAGCTGGGGAGGCTGAAGGAGATAGGAGTTAGCTGTGGCAGCTGCCCAGTCTGAGGGTAGCTGTGGCTTCTCCCAGTGCCTGATTGTCTCCAGCGTTGAGCACTAACCAGCTTGGAGTTTTAAGAAGCTCTAATTTATATTTGCAATGTACCCTTCTTAAAGAGGTCTCAACCTTTTATGGTAAGGTTTTAATCCCAAGTTTTTGTTAGTGTTGATATTCTTACCCATGGATATAAATGGGTGTGCATGGAGAGGGAAGAATGTGAGTAACAGATGTGGGAGAGGAAAAGATGTGTTGGGGCTTCAGTTGCTTTGATTTTTAGTTGTTTGGTCTGTTTTTCCCCCGACTGAAAACTCTTTCACCTCAGCCATTCCATTTGTTGTCATCCAAGAGAAACCATTTCTGAGCAGCTAGTAACAAAATTCCCAGAGGGAGAAAACTGGATAACAAGGAAACCATCACTCACAGCTACTCTAAGCAATGAGACAGCATTTGTGACACTTGTGATTTGCATGTCGAGTGTGGTAGAGCCCCAGCCAGTGGCCAAACCTCTCCGTGGTTTGATGTCTCCTCCTTGAGGGTGCTGACTCTCGTCAGTGAAATCCCCTGGACTGTAAATGTTGTAACATCAGAAGCACGCAGCTGGTGTGCTACATGTAAAATATTTTAACTGTATATTATGTTTTATAAAGAATTCTGGTACTAATTGGAGTGCAATTTTACAATAAAATGTGGGTTGACTTTTGGAGGCACTTGGAGTGAATTTGCAGCATTTCAGCTGTGGGGGATTTCCCCAAATGTTTCTCTCTCCTCTTTGTGTTATTTTTTGGTTTGTTTTCATGGCTTCTTTTGCCTTTGTAGCCACAGCTAAGCTTTTCTCTAGGAACAGCTGCAATAATATTTGAATGCAACAAAACCAATCCCTCCCTGTGTTTAGTGGAGGGGAAAATTTTCAAACCTTCAGCTTAGTTTTGCATAAAATTCTTGGCCCTAAGAATATTTCTTTGCTACTGATTCACTAGTTGTGGGTTTGTTAGTTCCTAGACAAAACTTGCTTCATGGTTGGCTAGAGGCTGCCTTTCTCACAGTATCACAGCATCACCAAGGTTGGAAGAGACCTCATAGATCATCAAGTCCAACCCTTTACTACAGAGCTCAAGGCCAGACCATGGCACCAAGTGCCACGTCCAGTCCTGCCTTGAACAGCTCCAGGGACGGCGACTCCACCACCTCCCCGGGCAGCCCATTCCAGTGTCCAATGACTCTCTCAGTAAAGAACTTTCTCCTCACCTCCAGCCTAAATCTCCCCTGGCACAGCCTGAGGCTGTGTCCTCTTGTTCTGGTGCTGGCCACCTGAGAGAAGAGAGCAACCTCCTCCTGGCCACGACCACCCCTCAGGTAGTTGTAGGCAGCAATAAGGTCACCCCTGAGCCTCCTGTTCTCCAGGCTAACCAATCCCAGCTCCCTCAGCCTCTCCTCGTAGGGCTGTGCTCAAGGCCTCTCCCCAACCTCATTGCCCTTCTCTGGACACGCTCAAGCATCTCAATGTCCCTCCTAAACTGGGGGGGCCAGAACTGAACACAGTACTAAAGGTGTCATCATCCTCTTTATTCTGCTCTTCTGAGACCTTGCCTGAACTACTGCTTCCAGTTCTGGTTTCTCTGGCGTCAGAAGGACACAGAACTGTGGGGGTGAGTCCAGAGGTCACAAACATCATCTAAGAGTTGAGGCACCTCTGCTTTGAGGACAGGCTGAGAGAGCTGGAGTGGTTCAGCCTGGAGAAGAGAAGACTCCAACAGGACCACAGAGCTGCCTGCCAGTAGAATAGAATCAGTCAGGCTTGGAAGGGACCACAAGGATCAGCCAGTGCCAAGTCCCCTGCCATGCCCAGGGACACCCTACCCTAGAGCAGGCTGCCCACAGCCTCAGCCAGCCTGGCCTCAAACACCTCCAGCCATGGGGCCTCAACCACCTCCCTGGGCAACCCATTCCAGCCTCTCACCACTCTCATGCTAACAACTTCCTCTTCACCTCCAGCCTGACTCTCCCCACCTCCAGCTTCACTTCATTCTCCCTAGTCCTGTCAATCCCTGATATCCTGAAAAGTCCCTCCCCAGCTTTTTTGTAGCCTCCTTCAGATATTGAAAAGCCACAATAAGGTCACCTTGGAGCCTTCTCCAGACTGAGCAGCCCCAATAGCTGAAGGGATCCTGCATGAAGGCTGCAGAGGGACTTCTCGTGAGGGTGTCTGGTGACAGGATAAAGGGGAATGGTTTGAAGCTGAGGGAGAGTAGAGTTAGACTGGAGCTGAGGAAGAGGTTTTTCAGTATGAGGGTAGTGAGACTAAAGCAGGTTGCCCAGGGAAGCTGTGGATGCCTCCTCCCTGGAGGTGTCCACGGCCAGATTGGATGAGCCTTGGAGTAGCTGAATGTAGTTGAGAGGTGTCCCTGTCCATGGCAAGGAAGTTGGAGTTGATGATCTCTGAGATCCCTTCCAACCCTGAACAACTTCAGTCGTTGGTATACACCTGGATCTGGGATGGGAGAAGTAGGGAAGAGAATGAAGGAGGAAAGGTCATTTATCAGATGTTTCTGGAACCAGCACCAGGGCAGGAAGGTCTCTGAAGACTCAGTGATTCTCTGTTGTGCTTTTTGCACAGATGTGCAACTTGTGCCAATTCAGCACAGAGTTACTGGCCACAAACATTTGGAGCCAGAGGATGAGAGGCAATGGTTAGAAACTGGAGCAGGGGAGATTTAGCTTGGACATCAGGAGAAAGTTCTGCACACTGAGAGTGGTGAAATACAGGAACAGGTTGCCCAGGGATGTGGTTGAGGCCCCATTCCTGGAGACATTCAAGATCAGACTCGACATGGCCCCGGGCAGCCTGCTCTCGTTGGAGGTGTCCCTGCTGGCTGCAGGGAGGTTGGGCAAGATGAGCTTTGGGGGTCTCTTCCAACCCGATGCCATCCGTCAATCAAGCTGCAAAACTCAGAACCTTCTCCTGGCGCTGATCCTGCCACTAGAGAGCAGCAGGAGAATGCTCTTCTCCTCCTAAAAGGAGGGCAGAAGGATGATTAAAGCTTTGGCTACTCTGACTCAAGGGGAACCTCTTACAGTTTTCCATGCTCAATGGCCTGGCAAAAGATTCAATTAACATAGACCTATAACTGCTGCTTTTTTAGCCTCAGAAGGAAGAGCATCTTTAGAGGCCTGGCTTTGACCTAGTGGCACATGGGAGCCACAACCATGGTGTTTGTTTCCCTTTCCCTTTAGAATTTCCCCTTCCAATTATGTTTTGCTTGTTCCAGAGCTAAAAAATAATCCAACAACATTGCTGGGCCTGAAGTGCTGGTAAAGTGAAATGTATAGAAGGGAAAGATTCTGGTTCATGCTGTTCAGGGAAAATGGTTCTCTACCAGAACCTTTCAGGAGTTTCAGGGGCTGTGAAGTGCTGCTGAGTGCTACCTCCACTCCAGGAATTGCTTTTAGGGGAGTGTGTTCCATGCTGGAGGAGCTAAAATCTCAATGGCAGGAGAGCTGAGCGCAGACTGAGATGCTGCTGCTGCTGCTTCTTGTGCCAGACTTCATCTACCCAGCAGGGCTGAGAGCTGTGGGTTGGGGCCTGACCTTTGCCTACATTCCTGCCTGTCCACCTCATCACCCTGGCTAGCTCTTCCCAGGCTGCCCCCACCCTAGCTCCAGTCTGGCACCTTAGCACAGCTCTCGCTTCTCATTTGCAGGTATTGATTCACCTCATCCCTCCTGGCACTGAGAAAATGCTGCTGGGCTAGTGGGGAGGTCTGGGGCTGGCCAGGCTGGTTGGAATAGAGAGGTGGAAGCAAAGATGGGTGACAGGGGGGGAATGAGGATCCTTGCACAGTCCAGGGGCAGTGGTGCACCTCACCCTCTGTGAGGCCATCCTGGGCTTAAGGAAGAGCTCCTTCTGCTTCCCTCCCTGCTCTTCCCTCTAATCATATCTTGGGCTACCTCTTGATGGTTATAGCTGTGATTTGGAGATGGAAAAGTGGCTGCAGCCTGGCAGGCCACCAGGTTTCCATCTGAGTCAGGCAGCTGCAGTAAATACACTACTCTGTGCCTCAATTTCCCTTACCCACATGAGGGGCAGAAGGGACAAAGCTCCTCAGACCTCAGCTCCTGATCCTAGCAGAGCTTTGATGAGAGGAGCTCTGTGAAGTGTGAGCTCTTCAGTTCAAGAGAGATGTTGAGGTGCTGGAAGGTGCCCAGAGAAGGGCAGCAAGGCTGGGGAGGGGCCTGGAGCACAGCCCTGTGAGGAGAGGCTGAGGGAGCTGGGGGGGTGCAGCCTGCAGCAGAGGAGGCTCAGGGCAGAGCTCATTGCTGTCTGCAGCTGCCTGCAGGGAGGCTGTAGCCAGGTGGGGTTGGGCTCTGCTGCCAGGCAACCAGCAACAGAACAAGGGGACACAGCCTCAAGCTGTGCCAGGGCAGGTTGAGGCTGGATGTTAGGAGGAAGTTGTTGTCAGAGAGAGTGATTGGCATTGGAATGGGCTGCCCAGGGAGGTGGTGGAGTGGCTGTGGCTGGAGGTGTTGAAGCCAATCCTGGCTGGGGCACTTAGTGCCATGGTGTGGTTGACTGGACAGGGCTGGGTGCTAGGTTGGGCTGGCTGAGCTTGGAGCTCTCTTCCAACCTGCTTGATTCTATGATTCTATGTTACCTGCTGAGTGTGCAGGGAGAAGGAGCTCTCAGGTAGGTACCTAAGAGGACAGCAAAGGCATTAGAAAAGAACTGGCAAGCAGAGGGAGGAGGCCTGGGCTGGGTGTGAAAGGTTAACATTGCAGACACGTTTATAATCAGAGCCTTCACCACTGCTTGGCTCCTCAGGGGCTCAAGGCAGTCACTGAATTATATTTTCCTTCCCCCCCCCCCTCCTCCCTTCTCCTTTTTGCCAAGAGGACTGAAAGGAGGAGAGGGAAAAAAAAAAACCCACAACCAACAAAACCCAAACCAAAACAACCCAAAAACCAACAAAACAAACCCCAAACTATTTGTTTGTCTTGTCTAATTTAATTTCTGTTATTTATCAAGTCGACAGGTTATTTGGGAAACCAGATGGACCCAGGCTAAAATCATCTGTATTTCCAACACGTGAAAAATGGGGTTGGGGTGGACACAGGAGGAGCAGGGGGCTGCATGTTTTGTGCCTGCTTATCACACCTCATCTCTCCTGCACCTTTAATCAGTCGTCCTGAACCTAACATGAGGGTTAAAGGGCAAAAAGACCCCTCCAGGGCACCTGCTAAAGTGTGGACAGGGAGGGTGTCTTCAAGAGCAGCCGTGTCACAGTTATTTATCCTCTCTGGCTTTCAACCACTCATTTTCTGGTGGATCCCATCTCCAGGAGTGATGAATGGGGCTCAGCTTTGGGCCAGTGGGCTGGGCTTTGAAGCAGAGCAGGTGATGCTTTAGGGAGCTGTGCCCTTTCCTCTGGGCTCTCTCTGAATGGGAAAGGAAACAGAGAAGGCAGAGAATCATAGAATCAAGCAGGTTGGAAGATACTTCCAAGCTCATCCAGTCCAGCCTATCCCCCAGCCCTATCCAGTCAACCAGACCATGGCACTTAGTGCCTCATCCAGTCTCTTGTTGAAGACCTCCAGGGATGGTGCCTCCACCACCTCCCTGGGCAGCCCATTCCAATGGGAAATCACTCTCTCTGTGAAGAACTTCCTCCTAACATCCAGCCTATAACAGGCAGGATTTGCTCTGGCCCACCTGGATTGGAGTAGATCATTCAAGAAATACAATGTAAGAGTACAGTAAAGGAAAGGAACTCTGTCACTACCTGCCTTCCTTTCCCTAAGAAGGAAAAGATAGCTGCAGAGAGGGGAAAAAAATCCACCTAAGGTGTTGTGGAAGCAGGAGCAAGCTGGCAGGAGGACAGCTGGAGGAGCAGCTCCCCTTCTCACCCCATCTCTCCGACCATTGCTCCCTCTGCACCCACCTGCTGGGGCAGAGCCTGAGACTGCCACGTCCACCTCAGCCAGCAGCAGGCTCCTGGGGAGGTTCCTCCTGTGCTGAGCAGCCCCAGCACTCCCCTGCTGCCTGCACATCAAAGGGGAAAGTGGAACTTAGCAAAGATCTTCCCTCTTTGGGCCCCGCTGGGCAGCTGCCAGGAGCTGTGCGTGGGTGGGACCCCCTGATGGCTGCCTTGGCACCAGCAGCTGTCCCTTGTCACTGGGCATCCCAGTCCCCAGCAGCTGGCAGCAGAACCACGGGGGTGCTCCTTGGCTGTGCAGAGGCCAGGCAAGCTCATGACATGGGAAACAACTCTGCCTGAGCCTGGCAGTGGGGCTGGGGGGGGAGGGGGCTATTAAGTGACCTTTAAAGCACAAGTTGCACTCTCTATTAACTATCATTCATGAATATTAATTACACCACTGCACGGGCTCCACACGTGGGCAGCTGTGCAGTCCTTGGGGGTCATTATTTCCTCTTGTACCATCCAGAAGCCAAAATTCATGGGCTAACTCCAGCTCTGCTTCTTCAGGCAGCAGAGATTTAAACCAGATGTAATTAAAGAAAATGACTTGGAAGATTGAAGCCCAGGCCAGGGGGGGGGGAGGGGGAAAGAGAGTTGGGGGGAAGCAATTCTTGCAGATTTGCAAGAGATTAATTTCATTTTTAGCTAATATGCTGTTCAATTTCCCTGCTCCTCAAGGCTGTTGTCATGCAACAGGCTCCATGCTGCTCCCCTCAGAGTGGCTCATTGGTTTTCAGTGTCTGATGATGGTGAGGGAGGAGGAAGATGTCAGAAATGTCTCCCCTTTGCAAGGTGAGACCTGCACACACGTGTGTGTGTGTGTGTGTGTGTGTGTGTATGTGTGTGTGTGTGTGTGTCCTCCTGCCCACCCAGCACCCCAAAATGGACCTGTAACATCCAAACCCTCCCTTCTGCCATGGGGGATGCTGCACAGAGCCTGGACATCCTGTTGCATTCCAGCATGGCTGGCTTGTGGCCATTGTGCCATGCTGTGCCATGCCCAAGCCTCAGGTTCTTAACTGGAGGGTGGCATAGGCCAGCTTGGCAACCATCTTTCTGTGCTGCCTAATTTCCAACCTACTCATTTCTGGGCAGGAAGAATAATTAACCACCAAGGCCTCAACACCACCTCCTTGGCATCTTGGGCTGGGCATTTCCAGCTTCCTCTTCGACACAAAGCCTGAAGGTGGGTTCTGAAAAGCCCTCTCACAGCTGAACACCAAATCAGGGAGATAAAAATATGCCTTTTCCTTCCTCTCTCCTTCCTGCATGCCAGCCCAGGGACACAGGGATCTGATCTGATCCTGCCTTAGGATTTTTCCTGCTCGCAGCTTCGAGGGATTGATGAGGGCACAGGACCAAAGTGGTGCCAGCAGCCCAAGGTGAACCTTGGCAATGGAAGACAAGGGGGTGGAAGGGCACATTGCTCCCCACTTTGCCCTGGTCCCCCTGCACCCTCTGGGGGTCCAGGCCAGCAGAGGCAGCATCCCCAGGAGCCATGCAGGCAGGCTGCGAGGGGCAGAGTCCTGCTCCCAACATCTGCTGGGCGTTTGTGTGTCCTGCTCCTGTTCCTGCCCCCCCTCCCCCCCACCCTCTTTCATCCTTCCATCTGCACTGGCCTAAAAATAGGGCCGTAGCTGGACTTGATCTGCTCCTCCTCAGCCCTTTGTGCCTTCCCTGAGATCCTGTTAGTGGCCTGGCAAGGAGGGGACAGGACCCCCTGGTGTCCCTTTCCTGCTGTAGGCTGAGTGATGCCTGGCCCTGCACCCCTGTTTTCTGCTCCACCTGGGCAAGGCCACAGCCACCAAGCCCTGCTCTGAGCCCTGCTCCTGCACACCCACCTCTGCCTGGGGTTACCCACAGCCCACCAGGAAGGATCCCTGGTGCCAGCCTCTCTCTTCCACCCACCCAGCCATGTGCTGCCACCTCTCCATCCCTCCTGCCCCCCCATTCCCACACTGAGCCCCAGCTTTGCCTGGTGCCTCTCCTAGTCTCAGCCTTTGCACTCCAGATCTGCTTTGAGTTTGCTCTCGTTGTCCCTAGCCCCATGAAGGCTGTTGCCATTGGCAGCTCTTGGGGTTCCCATGGCCTCAGGGTCCTCATGGGAACTTTTAGGTCCCCTTGGGAGCTTGTATAGGGGTCTCAGTAGGTAGCTCCAGAGCTCCTCATATTCTGGGGGTCCCATTTGGAACCTCTAGGGGTCTCAATAGGTAGCTCCAAAACTCCTCACGTTCTGGGGGGTCCCCTTGGGAACCTCTAGGGGTCTCAATAGGTAGTTCCAAATCTCTCCATGTTCTGGGGGTCCCCATGGGAACTTGTAAAGGTCTCAGAAGTAGCTTCAGGGCTCCCCATGTTCTAGGGGTCCCCATGAGAACCTCTAGGGGTCTCAATAGGTAGCTCCAGAGATCCCCATGATCTAGGGGGATCCCAATGGACAACCAAAGGTGCCCACAGGCCACTCTGGGGGTTCCTGAGCCTCTTACTCCCCAAGTGGGCTCAGGCCCTGAGCCTCTCCCAGGTGTGCAGCAGGACGAGCATCACTTTGGCACTTCCCTGTGTCCTCCCCCTCAGCCCCTTCCCCAAGTGGCTATGAATAAATCATTGTTTTATTACAGAGAAGCAGCTGCTTTTTTCCTTCTCCTTTCTTCCCTGCCACTCCTCCAGCCCCACGCCAGCCCTTTGGCACATGCTCGAACGCCAAAAGCCCCATTGAGGGCCCCTCAAGCATAGCAATTGATACACAGGGCTCCCCAAATCCCATTCAGCTCCTGCTTTTCTGCACGAGCAGGCTCTGAACAGCTCATTCACTGCTCTTTTTGTGCCCGGGGTTAAGTGGTTAAGTGTGTGGGGATTCCATAAAAGGCTTTTACTCCATGAAAGGCAATATTGACATTGTAATCACCAAAGAACTGTTTAGGCAGTCAATAGGGGGATGGAAAGGGGCAGCGGTGGGAGGCGAGGGGGGGGCTCAGCAGTGTGCCCCTCACCTCTCCCACTGATCCCCCCCCGGAGCAGCACTTTTGTGGGATTATGTCCCCCCAGTGCCAGCTGCTGTGGGGGGGCTGCAGGAGCCGGTGCTCTTTGTCTGGATGTGGGCGAGCTTGGGGACAGCTCCGGCTCCCGGTGATCCATCGTGTCCCAGCATCCCGGCGGTCCCAGCACGCCCCCAGCAGGGATGTACGCCGGGATCCCAGGGCTGGTACTGCACGTCGGGGCCCGGAGCATCTCTGTGAGGAGGAAAGGCTGAGACCTGGGGCTGCTGAGCCTGGAGAAGAGCAACCCCCGAGGGGATCTGAGCAATGCTCAGCAAGAGCTAAGGGGTGGGGGGCAAGAGGATGGGATCAGACTCTTCTCAGAGATGCCCAGTGGCAGGACAAGGGGCAATGGGCACAAACTGGAACCCAGGAGGGTCCATCTGAACAGGAGAAGGAACTTAGGAGTGAGGGTGCTGGAGCCCTGGAGCAGGCTGCCCAGAGAGGTTGTGGAGTCTGCTCCTCTGCAGAGCTTCCAACCTCCCCTGGCCATTGTGACCCTGGGCAAGCTGCTGGGGGTGCCCCTGCTTTAGCAGGAGGGGTGAACTGGATGATCTCCAGATGTCTCTTCAGCTCCCCCACCATGCTGGGATCCTGGAGACCTGCTGAAATGCTGAGGGACAGGGCTTGGCACCAGTCTTGGTAGTTAGACAATGGTTGGACTTGATGATCTTAAAGGTCTTTTCCAGCTCAAACTGCTCTATGATGCTGTTGTCTGCCAGCAGCCTGGAGCTGGAGCCCCTCTCCAACAGGAAGGGACCAAGCCCCCTTTACCCCAGCTCTAACCAACCTCCCACTGCTCTCAGCCAGGACCTCCCTGGTACCCCTGTGTGTGCAGCATGAGCTGAAATGGCTTCACTTTAAGGAGACTAATTGAGCATAGCCACGAAGGCAGAAGTGAAATTAATTCCCTGTGAGCAGGGTGAGGACTTCCCTTCCCACCAGGAGCCAACCCCACATAATCAATTAGGTGATGTTCCAACTGCTGTCCCTGTCAGGGAATGCTTCCACGCTGCCAACAAGGGCTGAGTGCTCTCAGCAGCTGCATTGCAGGAGATAGTGGAGTAGAACCCACTCCATGACCCCCTCTGAGCCCCCCTGGGCCAGGAGGGATGAATGCTGGGGTGGGCAGTGGGAATGGGATGCTGCATCCTGCTGAGTGTGGAGATGGGGATGGGATGAGGATGGAGGTGGAGGTGAGAATGGGGATGGTATAGAAATGAGGATAGGGGTAGGAGTGGATGGGAATGGGGTGAGGATGGGATGGGGAATGAGATAGGGATGGTTATCAGGATGGGGATGGAGATGGTATGAGGATGGAGCTGCTGCTGCTCACAGAGCAGCAGAGATTCCTGGGGAAGCAACCACAAACCACACTGATCCCACAAGGTGGCAGAAACCCATGGGACACTGTCCCCAGCCCCCGGGGCAGTGGGGAGGGGGCTGCAGGGGCTGTGTGTGCCATCACTGGGTGCTCCCTTCCCCTGCTAGGCTCATCTTGTTTGCTCCTGAAAAAGGGAATTGAAACTGGGTTTACAGTTACCACTCATACACTCTGCCTTCTTCTGGTGCCTCCTGTGAGCTTTGTGACAGAAAAGGCTTGGAAGTGTTTTACTGCACCCTCCAGCCCCATGGAAATTGTAATTAGGAGGCAGAATGAGCTGCTTAAGCAGAGGAGATGATCTCCCCAGTGAGCATAACCCCCCTCCTGCCCCAAGGTGTGGCTTTCAGCTCCAGGAAAGCCTGAGCCACCTTATTTCCCTGTTACCAGCTTGGACATGAGGGCTTGATGCTGCAGCAAGAGCCTTGGGATGTCCCTGGTGTCCCAGGATGTCCCTGGTGCCCCAGGATATCTCTGGTGCCCCAGGATGACCCTGGTGCCCTGGGATGTCCCTGGTTCCCCAGGATGCCCCTGTGCCTGGCAGCATCGTGGCTCTTTCCAGCATCACCCCTGGCACAGGCAGCACAACTGGAGCCTGTGGCACAGCTGCCAGCAGCGGGCAGAGCCCACGGCGTGGCTGAGCCATCCGCAGCCCCGCGGGGGTTTGTTTTCCCTCTGCTTTGGCTCCTGCTTGGATTTTTCAAAGGCTGTGGAGCAGCCAGGGCCCTTCCTCCCCCGGCTGGAGCACATTGTTCAAATTAGTGCCTAAATGAAAGGATATTGTTGGTTCCTGTTCTGGGATGATAACCTCGGCAGCCAGGGGGAGGGTGGGGGTGGGGTTCACCCATGCAGAGAGAATTTGCCCCTCGCCAGGGTCCGTCTCGCCGGGACCCAAACAGGCTGATGAGAAGCCACCCAGCAGGAAGCTGGGGTTTATCTTGGCAAACTGCTCTCCTTGCTGGAAAAAATCTGCTTTCTGACCTCAAAAATGTGCCACTGTTCCCTGTCTGGCACCGGGGCACCTGCAGCTGCTGTCAGAACGGAGGAGCAGCAGCTGCCAGCTGCCTGCTTGTGCCATGCCCGAGGAAAGGTGCTCCTGGTCCCAAATGCCCACAGGACTTTTGGGTCTGCCTCTTGCATCCCTTCTCATCTCACAGCCTGGGGAGATTTAAACCACTTGTAGAATCATGGTTTGGGTTGGAAGAGACCTTTAGAGGTTATCTGGTACAAGCTCCCTGCACTCAGCAGGGACACAGAATCATAGAATCATGGTTTGGGTTGGAAGGGACCTTTAGAGGTTATCTGGTACAAGCTCCCTGCACTCAGCAGGGACATAGAATCATAGAATCATGGTTTGGGTTGGAAGGGACCTTTAGAGGTTATGTGGTACAAGCTCCCTGCACTCAGCAGGGACACAGAATCATAGAATCATGGTTTGGGTTGGAAGGGACCTTTAGAGGTTATCTGGTACAAGCTCCCTGCACTCAGCAGGGACATAGAATCATAGAATCATGGTTTGGGTTGGAAGGGACCTTTAGAGGTCGTTTAGTACAAGCTCCCTGCACACAAAGAATCACAGAATCATAGAATGGTTTAGGTTGGAAGGGACCCCAAAGCTCATCCAGTTCCAACTCCCTGCCATAGGCTTGGACACCTCCCACTAGAACAGGTTGCTCAAGGCCTCAGGTTTGGAAGTGTTTTACTGCATCCTCCAGCCCCATGGAAATTGTAATTAGGAGGCAGAATTGTCAGGGTTGGGAGGGACCCCAAGGATCAGCCAGTTCCAACCCCCTGCCATGGGCAGGGATACCTCACACTAGATCAGGCTGTCCAGAGACTCATCCAGCCTGGCCTTAAACACCTCCAGGGATGAGGCTTCCACCACCTCCCTGGACAACCCCTTGCAGGCTCTCACCACCCTCATGCTGAAGAACTTCTCCCTAACACCCACTCTGAATCTCCCCATTTCCAGCTTTGTTCCATCCCCCCACTCCTATCACTCCCTGACTTCCCAAAAAGTCCCTCCCCAGCTTTCTTGTAGCTCCCTTAAGATACTGAAAGGCCACAATAAGGTCACCTGGGAGCCTTCTCCTCTCCAGACTGCACAGCCCCAACTCCCTCAGTCTCTCCTCATAGCAGAGCTGCTCAGCCTTCTGCCCATCAGATCCCCTCAGCATCCTTGCAGCCCTTTGCTGTACCCTCTCCAGCAAGTCCTTATCCTTCCTGAACAGAGTCTGGCAGCAGTGCAGGCTCCATCAACATTCTGAGTGCAGAGCCCATCCCACCTGGCTGCAACGTGGCCAGTCCCTGAGCTCTACACTCCCAGATGTGATTTTTCCAGGCAGTTTCACTGTGGTTGAATTCTCACAGATGTTTTGATTAGGTTTAGGGGAAGGGGAAGCTGAGATTAAAAAACAAAACCCCAAAAAACCACCAACTAAAAAACCCCAACCCCAAAGTGTTCTTTGATTAGAGCTCCTTCAAAGTTCTCCTGAGGAGCAGTTCCCACCTCAGGAAATTCTGATGATGTGCCATCAAACATTTCATTTCCATGGATGGGATGCAGGATGAATCCTTCAGGTCAGAATCTGCTGCAGTTACTGCTCAAAGCAGCTGAAGCCCAACCTCTGCTCCAAAATTGTGACAAAGGGATACAATAAAGCATTTAAGGAATGTATCAGATTTGTGTCCAAGGCTGAAATTTCCAAACCCTGAAATTCTCTGCGTTATGAGGTCCAAATGTGGAGCCTTTCTGTTCCAGGACAAGTGTGCAGCAGTTGTGTGTGTGTAGCAGGGTGGGGGGGGGGGTGTGCTTTGAGCTGTGCTGTTGTGTCATCTGCAGGGCAGGAGGGGATAATCTCATTGCTGTGGGACAAGTGGATGGGGACCAGCATGGGATGAGGATAGTGCTGCCTTGAGTGCTGGCATGGACTGTCCACAGCATAGGTCTTGTTGCACCACAGCCTTCTGAATTCCTCACCACAACCTTCTGAATTCCTCACCACAACCTTCTGAACTGAGCACCAAAACCTTCTGAATTCCTCACCAAATCCTTCCAAATTCCTCACCACAACCTTCTGAATTCCTCACCAAAACCTTCTGGATTCCTCACCACAACCTTCTGAACTCCTCACCACAACCTTCTGAACTCCTCACCACAGCTCCCTGGGGGCAGGGGCTTGCTCTGTTGGGAATGGTTGGGTTTTGGTGAGGGCAGGAGCACAGCCATTCCCAAACACGCTGAGTAGCATCCCGGAACCTGTGGGCACTGGTGCCCTTGTACCATTTGCAAGCTGGGAGCTCCTGCCCAGGGCACTCCCAAGTCTCTGTCTGCCAGGGGGTTGGGTCTGGTTTTGCCAGGGGCAGCCCAGGAATGTGCAAGGCTTGGGCTGAAGCTGAAGATCTGGTGCTCAGAGGCCGGTGGGTGCTCACCCACCATCATTTCCATCAGATGATGGAGAGATTTCCTGGAGTGACACTACCCTGGCACAGCTGATGGCCAGGAGTCAGAGGAAAACCCACAGGATGAGATGGACAGGGATTGTTGTCCCAGACCCTCACAAATGGACAAATCCAGCCCGTGGTGAACTGTGTTTGCAGCTGGGCTAGAGATGTGGCCCATGGCTGGAGCAGATCTGGAGACCCCACGGTAGGGATGTCCTGCAGCACAGGGAGGTGACACCAAGAGGCACCCAGAGACACCAGCAGAGCTGTGAGCCTCTGTCCCTCCCCCTTCCTCCCCATTTCCCAAACAATTTCCTCACCAGGCTGCTCTGTCTGGAGTTTATTAGTGATTCACAGGCCAAAAGGAAATGGTGACTTTTGGGTCTTGCTCTGGTGGGAGGGGTTGGAGCTGGTGTCAAGATTCCCCTTTTGTACCTCAGCAGCAGATAAAGCCCAGAGGAACCTTCTGTGGGACACCAGCTTCACCCCTCTGGTAGAACACAGCTCCTGAACCACCAGGAACCTCTGCTGGGAGTTAAGAAAGCAAAGAGGAGGAAGGCAGGGGAAGGAGGTAGAGGATAGAGGCCCCCTCTGACCCTTTTCCCTGCCTTTGAGTGATGCTTTCACCAGAAAATCCCATGGGAAATGCAGACCATGGGATGCTGAGTGTGAGGGCACTGCAGGGCAGAGATGTGGATGGAGGTGGAGATGATGGGGATGGAGGCAGAGATGATGGAGGTGGTGGAGATGAGGATGGGGATGAAGATGGAGCAGGGCCACACTGACATCAGTGCTCAGCTCATGCTGGACCCCTCAGGGCTGGTGGCTTTGTGGTCCCCTCCCTGGAGAGGAGCCACCAGCACCTGTACAGCCTGGGGCTGCTTTTCTTTCCCTCAGCCTTCAATAGTGACCAGGATCTATGAAGATATGAACACAGGTTTTAAATGTGGTGAGACCACAGGGACAAACCCTTTACAGCACCACCCTCTTCCTCCTCCCTCAGGACCCACCAGCACTCCTGACAGGTTCTTCAGACCCAGCCCTGCAGCCACTGGGCAGTGTGATGGTCCCAGTGGCTCCTGTTCCCACCAGCAGCGTCAGACCTGAAAGCCTCACAGCCAGGGAGGTGGCATGGAGCTGCTGGTCCACAGCACCCTCCGGCTGACCTGGGCCCCAGTTTGTGCCCTAATTTCAGCCCAAATGTCTGCTGGGTGTTAGGAGAGCTGCCCCCACCCAGCCCCCAGCCCGCCCATTGGCCCTGTGCTGCACCCACTGGTGTTTACTGGAATGTGTTTGCCATTAGCCTGCGTTGAGTGATGGTGGCCACGCAGCGAGGGGGGACAGTGAGGTGGAGGGGGCAGAGGGGCACAGGGGGCAGCAGGGTACAGGGGCATCAGGGCACAGGGGGCAGTGGGGCACAGGGGGCACCGGAGTGCGGGATCAGCGTGGCCCAGGGAGCAAAGGGGAGCAGGGGGCAGCTGGCACAGGGGGCAGCTGGCACAGGGGGCAGAGGTGAGTAGAGAGCAGTGGGATAAGGGAGCAGCGGGGAGCAGGGGGCAATGGGGCTCGTGGAGCAGTGGGGTGGAGGTGTCAGAGTGGCACAGGGAGAAGTGGGATGCAAGGGCTAGTGAGGGACAGAGGGCAGGGGAATGCAGGACCAGCGGGGTGCAGGGGGCAACTGGGCTCAGGGAACAGTGAGGAGCAGGGGGCAGTGAGGCACCGGGGGCATTGGAGTGAGGGATCAGCACGGCTCAGGGTGCAAAGGGGAGCAGGGGGCAGCGAGGCACAGGGGGCATTGGAGTGAGGGATCAGCATGGCTCAGGGTGCAAAGGGGAGCAGGGGGCAGTGAGGCACCGGGGGCATTGGAATGAGGGATCAGCGTGGCTCAGGGTGCAAAGGGGAGCAGGGGGCATGGGGCTGCAGGGGGCAGCGGGGCACGGGGGGCATTGGAATGAGGGATCAGCGTGGCTCAGGGTGCAAAGGGGAGCAGGGGGCATGGGGCTGCAGGGGGCAGCGAGGCACCGGGGGTACTGGAGTGAGGGATCAGCGTGGCTCAGGGTGCAAAGGGGAGCAGGGGGCAGCGAGGCACCGGGGGTACTGGAGTGAGGGATCAGCGCGGCTCAGGGTGCAAAGGGGAGCAGGGGGCAGCGGTCTGCAGGGGGCAGCGAGGCACGGGGGGCATTGGAGTGCAGAATCAGCACGGCTCAGGGTGCAAAGGGGAGCAGGGGGCAGCGGTCTGCAGGGGGCAGCGGGGCACGGGGGGCACTGGAGTGCAGAATCAGCGTGGCTCAGGGTGCAAAGGGGAGCAGGGGGCAGCGGTCTGCAGGGGGCAGCGAGGCACGGGGGGCACTGGAGTGCAGGATCAGCGTGGCTCAGGGTGCAAAGGGGAGCAGGGGGCAGCGGTCTGCAGGGGGCAGCGAGGCACGGGGAGCACTGGAGTGCAGGATCAGCGTGGCTCAGGGTGCAAAGGGGAGCGGGGGGCAGCGGTCTGCAGGGGGCAGCGGGGTGCGGGGAGCTGAGCGTGCCGGGGCAGCGAGGGCAGCGAGGCACGGGGGCAGGCTGCTGTTTACTTTAATTTCTCCAAGAGCTTTTTGGGAGATTTCCCTGCTCGGTTATTAAACTCAGATGAGCAGGGGGGGAGGCTGGGTCGCATGTGGTTCAGGGCACTTTCTGCTTTCGTAATTTTGTCCTTTTTTTCCTTTTTTTGAGTGTTTGGCCCTTAACTCTTTCAGGACAGGTTCCCCATCCCAGGACTGGGGTCCTGAGCTGAGCCCACCGCTGTGGGAGTTGCTACTGGGTGAGCTGTCTGCCAAGTGGCCTGGTGCCAGGGTGCTCTTGGTCATGAAGATGCTCAACCGATTCCATCCCAGCATCACTGTGTGGCTGAGCACAGCCTCACCACGGCCATTGCCCAAACAAGGGGCCCTGCCCAGCTCCCTGCTCAGGCTGGTGCCAGAGAATGGGAACCGATTTGAGTCTGGAAAGGGGAAGAATGTGGAAATCTCCCAAAGAAGCCTTTCATTTCCTTTAGTGCTGCAGGCTGCAGCCCACACCCTGCCCTGCACGCAGCCTTGCCGTGCACCAGGGCTCTCTGGTGTGCATGCAGAGGGCACGCAGTGGGTGTGCTGTTGGCATGCAATGGGCATGCACTGCACACTCCCACTAGGCAGAAGGGCTGCAGGGGGACCAGTAACACCATCTCTTGCCTGTTTCTACACCCCACAACTCCCCAACAAGGCTGCGGGCTCCTTGCCCTTGGCTGATGCTGAAGGCTGTTTTGCCTCTCTCTGCCATCCCAGTCCATGCTGGTGGGTCTGGACATAGCCATGCACATGCCCATCACCCCGTAGGCACTGCAGCCCCTAACCCATCCTTCGCTGAGTAGCTTTGAGCTCCTTGTGTTTCTCCTTCCTGCCAGAGGCTGGGCACCCAACACTATGTCCATGGCATGGGGCTGATGTCAGGTGGGTGCAGGGGCGAGCGTGAAGGCTCCTTCTGAGACCAATTTTGTTCAAAGCCCTTGGCAGGCTGCATCTTGCATCAGTTAGCAGGACACGGCAGATGAGGAGCAGCTGGCAGCCTGCAGCCTGCTCTGAGCATGGAGCAGGATGCTGTGTTTAAAGGATGATTCCCACCACGGCCAGTGCCAGGACTCTCATGATGCAAGGTCTCAATGGTCATAGAAGCCACCCGAGTGCAAGGAGGGTCCCATAGCCAGAACAGATGCTGAGTCCAGAGCAAGGGTGCTGCATCCAGGGTCCCATGGACCTGCTTTGGTGGAGAAACCTGGTGCCAGTGCCTTCTGGAGTGGCTCTGATGGGGGTCACCCCAGCATCCTTCTTTCCTGTAAGCTCTGAGGTGCACTGTGCTCATCTCACCCAGGTCACCCAGCTCTGAAACCTCAGCACATCAGGTCCTTCTTAAATGATTTTTAATTTCCTGCAGGGAGAGCTTTTAATTTATTTCTGGAACAAAGTGGGGGAAGAGGAAGGGAAGATGACTCTGAAAACCACCACTTCACCTTCGAACTTTCCCCCTGCCCCTGAAGGCTTCAGCCCAGTCCTCTTTGTGTCTCTGTGTCCCCTCTCCTCCATGCTCCAGGCTGGGGTTCCCTGCGGCTGTCTCTGCTGGCAGTGTCCCTGGGGTGAGGCAACAGCTGGCTCACAGGGAGCTGGTTTCCTTGCACGAGCAAATTCTCCTGGTCTCCATCAGATACAGATAATCCAGGGGCTGAGGGTGCTGGGATGAACCCGAGCTGCACCAGTACAAACCCAGCCCCAGTGAGACAGATCTCTGCAAAGGTTGCTTCTGGATCCCCCTGTGAACTCAGCACTCGCCCAGCTCCCACCACGGCCAGCGTTTGGGGCCCCTAAATGTGGAGAAAGGACCCCTCGAAACACAGGGGAGGTTCCCACCAGCACCTCGGAGCCGGAGCCGCGTCCGCAGGTCTGCAGCAGATTCCAGCATGTCCACACCCGCCGGCCCCAGGGGAATTCCTGGGGTGGGGACCAGCAAAGCTGAGAGAGGAGCAAATGCAGCTCCTACCCCACCAGGCAGACTGCAGCTGAGCTCCCAGCTTCCTTCTGCTTGCTGAGATCCAAACTGGTGCTGTTTCAGCTGTGCTTCCTCCCGGTAAACCCGAGGAGAAGCTCTCAGGAGGGGTGAGACCTTCTCCTTGCTCTCAGCGACAAGTAGTTTGCTTTGCTTTGAGTTCAGGCTCTGAATGAGAGCGAGGCACAACGCAGCACTCAAAGCCAAGGCTCAGCCGAAGGCAGAGCTGAGCTCATTGTTCCTCTGAGCTCTTTTTCCTTTCCTGCCCCTTCCCAGTCCGGTCTGGGTCTGTTTCTGCCTTTCCTGTGTGACGGGAAGGTTTTGTTTCTTTCATCTCAGGCTTTCCTAGGAGCAGTGCTGCACACAAGTGTCCTACTTAGAGCTCTTGGTTCTGTCCCACTGATTTCTCCTTGATGGAGGTGTCAAAGCCTATGGGGCTGGAGCAGCCTGGAGCAGGAGAAGCCAAATGGGAGCCTGTCAGGCAGATGGGAAGTTAAAAGAAGTTAAAGCTCATGAGTGTTGCTGCCCTGCAGTGTCTTGGGGGAGCATCTGCTTGCAGGGTTTCTCCCCCAGGTTCACCTCCAACAGTCCAGAGCTTTGGGCATGATCTTCATCCACCCTTAAAGCACCTTCATGCCCTCCTCCTCTTCCTCTGGGGCAGGTGGGATGCCTTGAGCCCTGGCTTTGGATGGGGTAGGCTTGGGCTGTGAAGTCTTTGGGATGATGGCACTGTGCTCATGCCATGTCAATCCCAGAGCTACCACGGGATGCTGGTGAAGGTCACATTGGGTGGACCCAGCAGGAGATCACCTCTCAGGACAGCTCTGTGGCTAACATGAGGGAGTCTTCAATACCAGCCTGGCCACCATGCAGTGCATCTCCCCCACTCATCCTTCAGCACATCTCTCAGCCCCACAAAGGCTCTTTATCTCCTGAAGCACTCATGGTGCTTCATGTGACCCCCTCATGGCAGCCCAGCACTCGTGGGACATGTTTGATGTTGCTGAGACTTTTTCTTTCCCAACCTATGGACATTTCAGCCCTGAGCTAGGAGGATAAAGGCCCCATTGAGTGTGTGGGACCTACCATCCTCCTTGTCCCCACAGGAAACTGCTGAGGCTCATGGGACCCACGGGGCAGGAGCTGGGAAGGAGTCAGCATGTCCCAAACCTGGCCACAGTGCCCATGGCAGGATGCACTCAGCCTGGCTCCCACCATAGGTCAGGGCTGTGGGTGATGGGGGGCTCCAATCTGTGGCCTTCTTCCCCCTTCTCCCTGGCCAGACTGACACAGGTGGAAGTTTCCCCATTTCCTCCTAGATACTGGAGGAATTTCCTGTGGGATGCTATGGATGCTTATAGACACAGTGTGTGTCTGGGGGTGCTGGCTGACAGTGTCTGAAGATGATCCAGAGTGTGCCCAAGTGGCCATGAAGCTCAGGGGCATCCTGGCCTGGATCAGCAATAGTGTGACCAGCAGAACCAGGGCATTGGTGAAGTCACTGGATGCAGATACTGGGGTCAGTTTTGGGCTCCTCTCTCCAAGAGGGGCTGGAGTGGGTCCAGAGAAGGACAACAAAGCTGGTGAAGGGTCTGAAGAACAGGGCTGGGGAGGAGCTGCTGAGGGAACTGGGGGTGTTTGGCCTGAAGAAAAGGAGGCTGAGGGGAGACCTCATTGCTCTCTGCAACTCTGTGAAAGGAGGCTGCAGTGAGGTGGGGATTGGACTCTTTTCCCAAGTAACAGGCAATAGGACAAGAGGAAATGGCCTCAAGCTGTACCAGAAGAGGTTTAAGTTGGACACTAAGAACAACTTCTTTGCTGCAAGAGTGGTCAGGCATTGGAACAGGCTGCCAAGGGAGGTGGTGGAGTCACCATCCCTGGAGGTGTTTCAAAGCTGCAGAGATGTGGTGCTGAGGGACATGGCTTAGCACCAGATTTGGCAGAGCTGGGCTTGTTGATCTTAAAGGGCTTTTCCTATCAAAACAGGTGTGTGATTCTCTGAGGTGTGGTGCTGAGGGACACGGTGCAGTGGTGCTCTGGCAGTGCTGGGTTACTGGCTGCACTTGGTCATCATAAAGGTCTTTCCCATTCCAAATGATTTCACAACTTGCTGAGTCAGTGAGAGATGCGGATCTAGATACAGACAGCAACAGAGATGTAGATGGAGACACAGGGTAGAGATATAGAGGGGCAGACAGATGGACGGACACACACACCCCGAGCCCTGCCGGCCGGTGCAGTCGCAGCAGGCAGTCCCCGGGAGCCGCTCGGCTGCACCCGCTGCCCATCCCCGTATCCCTCCCGCCCATCCCGGTCCCCCCCGGCGCAGCCCGGAGCCCTCGGAAGTGCTGCCGTGACACCTCCCCCCGTGAGCAGCTTCCGCTCCCACCCGCGGCAGCGGCGACGGCGGCAGGGACGGGACCGAGCCCGGGGGCCGCGGTGAGTGCTCGGGGCCGGGCCCGGGCTGGGCTCTGGGGGTCGCAGCCCCCGCCCCGGCTCCCTCCTGTGTCCCGGCGCAATGCGGCTGCAGCGGGAGGGGCCCGGCGCCGGTTCCCGCGGATGTGAGGGGGGTTTGCGGGGGCAGAGGGTGCCCCTCGGTTCGTCCCCACCACCGGCTCCGGGGCTGCGGGCACCTCTCTGCCCCGGCGCATCCAGCCGTACGGCGGCGGGGCGGGAGCACCTCCCGGGCAGCGCTGGGGGCTGCGGGCCGGGGCCGAGGGGGGGCTGCGGTGCGCGGTCCCGGAGGAGCAGGCTCTGGCGGGGGAGAGTTTCCGTATTTTCGGGCGTGTCCCACCCTTTGTGGAGGGTCTCAGTTTCTGGGGGAGGTTCCAGATCTCCGGGAGATGTCCCAGCTTTTTGGGGGTGGGGTGTGTGTGCTCCAGATCTCGGGGGGAGGGGGGGATATCCATATTTTTAGGGTGTTCCAGACTTTGGGACAGAGTCCCAGCCTTTGGGGGGATCTCAGCTTTTGGGGAAGGTCCCAGTGTTAGGAGAGGTTTCAGATTTTTGGGGGTCGGTCCTGGCCTTTGAAAGGACTCCAGATATTCAGGGGATCCTAGCCTTTGGGAGATCCCAGGTCTTCTGAGGGTCCCAGGCTCTCAGGGGGTGTCTCAGCCTTCGAGGAGCAGGCAGGGACCAACCCTACACAGATTCTCACCCTCCTCTCTCCGGTGCCGGCCTTGCCTTTGCAAACAAACAGGTCTGAGCTGTCCAGCCCTGGGCGCGGTGCCCGCAGCATCAGCAGCCCAGGGGTCCGCAGCTGTGAGGTCCATAGCAACCAGGGTTATACCGCACCGTGGTGCATCTTCATGGCTCTTTCCATTCCTGTGCCCCACACCTCGAGCTGTGCACACTGCACCCTGGGCCCCTCCCGCCTCTGTGCTGCTTGCCGGGGTGAAGCCAGGACACTCGATGATGGGTTTTCCTTCATGTGATTCTTGCGAGCGTGGCCCTGCTGGGAGAGCCTGGAGATGAGCCCTCACTGCCAGCGACCCAGCAAGAAATGCTGGCTTAGCTTTGCCCTTCTGCTCCTTGTCTGCTCCCGGTCCTGTGCAGAAGGAAGCAGGCAAGTGGGGTTACTGGTTTGGGTGCTACTGGAGACCAGACCTGACCAACAGCCCAGTCTGGGGGAGATGACAGAGTCTGTGCAGAGCAGTAAGTCAGTGCTAGTGGAGGTTTGCTTGGGAGAAGTTGCTGTTCATAGATTCACAGAGTCATTAAGGCTGAAAAAGACCTCTAAGATCATCACTTCCAACCTGCCACCCAGCACCTCCATGACCACCAGACCGTGTCTCACAGTGCCACATCTACTCATTTTTTGAACACCTCCAAAAGCAATAAAATAAAACCCCACAGAATGTTTTCCCTGCCTGTGGCTGCCCAGATTCCTGGTTGTGCCAGGCTGGTGCCCCTCAGGCACGTTGTGCCTCT
Source organism: Pogoniulus pusillus (assembly GCF_015220805.1). Taxonomy (NCBI): domain Eukaryota; kingdom Metazoa; phylum Chordata; class Aves; order Piciformes; family Lybiidae; genus Pogoniulus; species Pogoniulus pusillus. Next base: position 4,079,906 of record NC_087300.1, on the reverse strand, counting down.
GTGTCTCTTGCAGGCAGGAGACCAGCGAGATGTTTGCCATCTGCCCGCCCGGTGCCCCTGCCAGTGTCCCATTCCGGCAGGGCCGGGGGGTCCCGGCCTTGGGCACGGCCATCCCGGAGCCTGGGCAGGACTCCAACTTCAACTTCGTGGGAGAGGTTTGTGACAGCAACGAGAACTGGAGCCGGCCAGCGCCAGGGACCCTGCCGGAGGAGGGCTGCAGCCGGAGCGAAAACACCACAAATCCACCCCATAATCTGCTGTCATTAATGCAGAGACAGATGGGCCAGGGCCGGCTTAGGGACGCCGCCCCCAGCCCGGGTGCCACCCGCCTGTGTCTGCCCGAGCCGGGGCTGCGCAGCCCCCCGGAGGGAGCGGAGGTCAGCGGGGCTGGAGGCCAAAACCCCCTCAGCGAGCAGCCGGCCGTGGGGTACAGCAAGCCCCCCAGCTCCCCCGTGGAGGACAACGGCTATGCCAGCAGCTCCCTCAGCATCGACAGCCCCGACAGCGCCTGCGGCAGCTCCTGGGACCCCTCTGCCCCTGCGCCCCTCCCCGACAGCCCACTCCAGCCGGGCATGACCGAGCCTGAGCCGGAGACCCTCTTCCCAGTGCTGGCAGAGGCTGTGCAGCACCTCCAGGACAAGGAACGCTTCAAGGAGCAGGAGAAGGAGAAGCATCACATCCAGCTGGTGATGTACCGGCGCCTGGCCCTGCTGCGCTGGATCCATGGTCTGCAGCAGCGAGTGGTGGAGCAGCAGAACCGCCTGCAGGAGAGCTTCGACACCATCCTGGACAACCGCAAGGAGCTGATCCGCTGCATGCAGCACGGCCCCCTGTGCCCTGCTGCCACCCCCAGCCCCTGAGGTGCCACCAGTGCTGCCCCAGCCCGGCCATCGCCCTCCCACCTGGCAGTGGTCTGGCTGGTGGTGTCACTGTGCCATACACCGGTGCAGAGCACTTGCCGGGCCCCTGAGTGCCCACCCTGTCCTTCCCATGCCTCTCCATCATTGCTGCCAGTCCCCAAAGCTTTCATCTTGGTTTTCCCTCTGCGCAGGAGCTTGTTGCTGCTCCATGTCCTGCTGGGCTGGGGACTGTGGGATTTTGGGTTGGGTAGACCTCAGGGGCTCAGGGTTTGCTGAGTTTGATGGGATCAGGCTCATCTTTTGAATGCCATTTATGGAGCTGGCTGAGCCACACGTGTGCACGGGTGGGTGAGATCCTCGTGCAGGAGCCTGGCAACGAGGACCTTGGGGCAGTGAAGCTTTTAATTGTGCCTGGGCAAAGCTCTTCAGCGTGTGCTCGGGCACAAGCTCACTTCATGCCCCACATCACACCCATGCCAGCAGAACCCAGCCAGCCCTGGCCACGGCTGGTGCTTTTGGCTGCACTGAGCTGTCCCCGGGACTCGCCCCACTGCCCCGGGTGAAAGCTGTGCAGATAAGATCTCAACTCACAGAGAGGTGGAGGGAGAGAGAAGAAAAATACCCCAAAAGTCATTCTGAGGAGTGACCTCAGAATGCTTGCACTGAAATGTCAAGGGATGCAAATCCAGCCCACCCTCTGTAGGCTCAGTGTTAGGGTTCACCTGGATTTCTCCTCACAGCCAGCGTGTGACGTGCACATCTGCCTGTGCAGGAGCTGCTGCAGCTCGGTGCATGATCAGGAGGCTGCAGGCTCCTGCTGGTGCTGTTTCTGTTCCTTTATCACTGGAAAGCAAAAGGTATTTTTTAATAATCTAGGTTTTCTCCAGCTGCATGCAAAGAGGGATTAAAATTTTAGGAGATGCTGTGTGTGCTTGCTGTGATTTGCTGTTCATCTGAGGTGTGTTTTGTGGAAGGTGATGGTGTGGAAGAAGCAGCACTGGGGTGGTTTTGCTGCAAGTGAAGGCTCAGCCAAGAGGGGACCACACTCCTGTCCTCTCCAGGGTCACTCTGCAAAGCCACACGCTCACTTCTCCTCTGGAAAAGGAGGATGGTGAAAGGTTTCAGAGCTGCAAGTCTCTTCTTCCTGCTATTAGAGAATCAGAGCTGAGAGGCATCTGTGACTTCACCGGGACCTAGATGGACAGATGGGTGCACAGCCTGGCAGCCTGGACACATCCTGGCCCCCACTGTCCACTAAATGTTCCTGCACCACAGATAAATAGCCACAGCCAAGCTCACCAATGACTCCTGGGCCAGGGGCTGAGTCTCCTCCACCGACAGGTAAAATGTGGATCTCTGCGGAACTGCTGCTAGAAAGGACATTCTGGTGGTCACCCTGTGACCAGGGGCTCATCCTGTGCAGTGTCCCCACAAGCTCTCGCTGCCTCATCACCCTCCCACTGCCATGCACTGGTGCCCAGTGCCTGCTGCCTGTGTCATATCCCAGACGTGATCGTGGGCACATTGCACACCTTAATAAAAGCCTTGGAGGTGACAAAGCCGAGCCCAGGGTGGAGTTGTTCCTTTATTGCCCTTCCCAAGCCTGCCAGGCATGCACCGGCTGTATGCTGGGAGTAGCCACCCTGTGGTCACTGCAGGTGGCTGGCAGGTTGAGGGTCTGGGCACCCTTCTCCCACTCCTAGACACTCCCCACTGTACCAACCCTGGCAGTGGATCCGTGCTCAACTGAAAAGCCTTTTTGCTTTTAAATCCTCCAATGTCTCACTGCTCTGGTCTCCCCCCATGGCTGTGGGGCAGTGGGTGGTGGGGAGCTGGTGCTGGGGTGCAGCGTGGGTGCAGTCTTTACCCTCTGCCCTGGGAGAACCTGGCTGGAACCGGGGGGACTGGATTTCCCAGGCTCCCTCCACCCTGCCCTGCAGCCCTGGCTGGTCAGGAGAGCTGGGGGGAGCAGCCTGGGGAGGGTTGGGGGGGGGCAGCTGAGGGCAGATGGAGATGGCAGATAAAAACACCTGAGTGTTGACCCAAAGGTGACTTTGCCTCAGGCCTTGCAGAGATTAACTTGAGATGAAAACCCGAAGCTGTAGCAGCCTTTGAACCTTCCTTCACCTTTTTTTATCCTTCCCCCCTCCCTGCTTCTCCTTTACAGCCTCCCAATCTGTGGGAATTCAGGGATGCAACAGCCCCTTTTAACAGCCATAATTCATGAGGGGTGAAGAGGCTGCATTTTTCTACCCTTGTACGTGCCCTGGGACATCAGGTTTGTGCCCAGCCCTCACTGGGCTCGTTAGGATGCACAGGTTCATTAGGACATGCGTGTCTTAGGCTTTCCCATTCTCCAGCCCAGCTGCTCACTCTCTGGAGCAGGTTTAGGGGAACGTGAGACCTCCCAGCCCTGCAGAGACTGAGTGATTCCCTGTTTATCTTGGTCAAATGCTTTACACAAATAATTATTCCCAAGGTAAATATTGTGAAAATCCAGATTATTTGCTCAAGAAATGAAAGAATAACTGCGGGAGGACATCAAAGTGGAGGATCTGCTCCACAAGCAAGAGGCTTCCCCCTCGGATATTGGGAGCCCCCCACGCTTTTGCCCCCAGAGCTGGTTTGAGATGGCCAGTGCTGATTTGCAAAATCAACTTCAGGCAGAGCTTCTTCCAGCCCCAGCTCTGCTGCCCAAATGAGATTTGGGAATTAATTAAAATCCTGACCAACTGCGGGGACAAAAAAAACAATAAAGACACAAGAAGCTGCGAGGCTGAGCCTGGGTCAGCTCGGGGGTAGCCAAGATCACACTCAACCCCCCCCAGGCACTTGCACCGCAGGGGACTGGAACTCTGCACCCAGCACTTAGCTCCCTTGTGGGTGCGGATCCAGCCCTGTGCAGGATGAGTGCAGTGCCTGAGGACTGCCCTGAGGATATCTTCATCCTCTAGGATTGCCAACCCTCGGTAAAAACAGGGATGGGTTCTTGGCTGACAGATGGATAACGCAGCTCTTGGGGGCTCAAAGGGGATGCTTTGGCTCTGAAACATTCCCAGGTTGGTGGGAGGACTGAGTAGTGCAGCAGGAGGAGATGCTTTGAACACCGACCTGCATTAGGGGTGTCGAAACACCCCCAGGTTGTTGGGAGGACTGAGCATTGCAGCAGGGTCTGGACCAGGCCATTATCAATCCCTAAAGGTCAGGGGGCAAAAGGATGTGGCCAGATTCTTCTCAGAGGTGTCCAGCAACAGGACAAGAGGGAATGGGCACAAACCAGAACCCGGGAGGTTCCCTCTGAACAGCAGGAGAAAATTCATTGGTGTGAGGGTGCTGGAGCCCTGGAGCAGGCTGCCCAGAGAGGTTGTGGAGCATCCTTCTCTGGAGAGATTTCAACCCCACCTGGCCATTGCTATCCTGTGCAAGCTTCTGCAGGTGACTCTGCTTTAGCAAGGGAGTTGGACTGGATAACCCTCAGAAGTCCCTTCCAACTTTCCCCATGCTGGGATTGAGGGATTTTGTGATGATGAGGGGCTGTGGAGAAGCAGGGAGCTGTGGTGGAGCTGAGGGCTCACACATGAAGGCTTCCCTGGCACGCAGACCCTGGGGGGGTGAGGCTGAATTTCCATGAGCAGCAGACGAGGCCCTTTGTTTTTGAGGTCTCCTCTGGAAGTTTGTTGTCATGATGGCATGAAATCCCTGTAACACTGGGCTGGTTTTGCTGCTCAAAGCAAGGTTTGGCAGACTGCTGCCTTCCTGTGGAAGTTAAAACAAGAGCATTAAAATAAATAAATAAAGCAAGTATTTATTGAAGCTTTGCTGCCCCCCTTCATGCCTGCAGGGCTTTGGAGGGGGGGGGGGAGCAGGTTTTTCACTCCTTTTCCTCTCCCATTCAAACCACAGAGGGAGAGGAATTTTGGGGTATACAGGACTCCAGGACACTGATATCCTGAAAAGTCCCTTCCCAGCTCTTCTGTAGCTCACTTCAGATCCTGGAAGGCCACAAGAAGGTCACCTGGGAGCCTCCTGTTCTCCAGACTGAACAGCCCCAACTCTTGCAGTCTGTCCTCATAGGAGAGCTGCTCCAGCCCTCTGAGCATCCCAGTGGCCCTTCTCTGGACACATTCCAGCACATCCACATCCTCCTTGTAATGGGAGCTCCAGAACCGGATGCAGTATTCCAGGTGGGGTCTCACTAGAGCAGAGGAGAGGGAGAGGATCTCCTCCCTTGACCTGCTGGCCACACTTCTCCTGATGCAGCCCAGGAGTCATTAACATCCAGAGATCCATACTGGGGCATACATATAGCATCCTGCAATTCCCTATTTATTGTCTCTTGGAGACTACCAGATCTCATGTGCTTGGTTTACAGAAGGAGAAGGCTTTCCCCTGCTCTTGGCTGGTGAGATGAAGCCAGCCAGGAGTGCTCCCCTTGCCCTGAATGCTGTGCATAGCATGACAAGGGGCTCCATGCCCCTGGGCAGCCCCAGGGCACCACCACCACTACAACTACCTGAAGGGAGGCTGTAGCCAGGTGGGGTTGGGCTCTGGTACCAGGCAGCCAGCAGCAGAACAAGGGGACACAGCCTCAAGCTGTGCCAGGACAGGTTCAGGCTGGATGTTAGGAGGAAGTTGTTGTCAGAGAGAGTGATTGGCATTGGAATGGGCTGCCCAGGGAGGTGGTGGAGTGGCTGTGGCTGGAGGTGTTGAAGCCAATCCTGGCTGGGGCACTTAGTGCCATGGTCTGGTTGGTTGGCCAGGGCTGGGTGCTAGGTTGGACTGGCTGAGCTTGGAGCTCTCTGCCAACCTGCTTGATTCTATGATTCTATGATGATCTCAGCCCTCACAGGGTCCATGTGTACTGCTGTGCTGGAAGCACCTGCTGCTGGCTGGGAGGCCTGGGAGGGTGGTGGGGGTGGGGAGCAGAGGGGCCTTGTCCTCACTTCACGCTGGGCACAGCTCTGTCATCTCAACTGTGGGCATTGGAGTCAGGCAGCTGGGAGACTTTTCCATGCACCTCCTGAGCTGGCATGGAGCAGCATGGCTCCTGAAGGCCAGGAAGCATGGATGGATAGGAGAGGCAGTGGGGAAAACAATGGAGGTCTGGGTCCAGAGTAGGGTTGGGGCAGAGTTGTCCTGCCCCTGCCTGGTGATGAGTGGGACACTGTGATCCTGGGCAACCTGCTGTGGGTGACCCTGCTTTAGCAGGGAGCTTGGAATGGATGATCTGCAGAGATCCCTTCCAACCCAAATCATGATGAGATTCTGGGATCCTATAACAACCCTCTCTGGTCAGGCAGGCAGCCACACATCCCAGCTCAGCCCTGGCTCGGGGGGTGTGTGTGTGTGTGTGTGTGTGTCCTCCTCACCCTGCCTGGGATGATCCTTTTTTTAACCAAAGCTCTCCCCTGCTCGTCCTTTCCAGCAGCTGCAGGATGGGCAAGACCCTGAGTGCTCGGCTCTGCCACGGTATCTGATGAAAACACAGTTTGAGCCTGCCTTCTTTAATGATTCCCTTTGAAATGTTGTTGCTTCCGCACATCCCCCTTCGGGGTAGAATATTAAGCAAGAGCAACTCGGCTGGAAATTCAGATTGTTTTCGTGTCTGTTTTCATTTACATTTTAATGATAGAGAAATCTTAGAAATCTGGCTGTTTGCAGCATGGCTCCTCAAAAGAAAAGGCAACCCCTTCCTCCCCTCATCACCTGCATCCAGCCAATCTTTGCCCTCTGCAAACAGCATCGGGAACTGGGCATTGCCAACAGCTTTCCGGGTGGAAAAGGCTCTTTGCTTCCTTTTCCTGCCTGGGTAGTGGGGATTTCAGTGGGCAGAAATCAGCTTCTGGGCATCATTGGCATTGGATTTGCCCAGGTGGTTTGGGTGCCTGTGAAGGGGATGTGGCATGAAGGGATGAGCAGCAGGGTGCTCTCTGTTCAGTATAGAGTCGTGGAATCATGGAATCATAGATGGGAAGGGACCTTTAAAGGTCATACACTCAGCAGGGACATATGTAACTAGAGCAGGTTGCGCAGAGCCCTGAGCAACCTGACCTAGCATGGCTCCAGGGATGGGCATCTCCCACCTCTCTGGCCAACCTGGGCCAGTGTCTCACCACTCTCAGCATCAAAAATATCTTCCTTCTCTCTAGTCTGAAACTCTGATTTTTTTAAGCTCAAACCCACCACCCCCTGTCCTGCCACAACAGGCCCTGCGCAAAAGTTTGTCTCCAGCTTTCTGCTTGGCCTCTTTAAGCACTGAAAAGCCACCAAAAGCTCTTCCCAAATCCTTCTAAAAAGTCCTGATAAAAAGCCTGTCCCCAGCTTTCTGCTTGGCCTCTTTAAGGACTGAAAGGCCACCAGAAGGTTTTCCTGCATCCTTCTCTTCTCCAGAATGAACAGTCCCAACATTTTCACCCTTCATAGGAGAGATGCCCTAAGCAGTTGGGTGCTAGAGCCAAGGATGCTGGCTGCAGCTCAAGGATCTCACCACACCCACAGAAGCAGGGTGAAAGAGTTCCAAGCAGTGCCCAGGTCTCATCACTTGCCTTGGGCAAAGGGTGGGGAGTTTCCTGCAGGGATGCAGCCCACAGCAGCAGAGCCCTCTCCTGAGCACCGGCTACACTTTGCACCTGGACAGCAACCCATGGCTGATGGGATGAGGTATGGAGACCCAGACCTCTCCAAGAAAGCAGCTGGGACTAAAGATCAGTAGCAGAGAAGCAATAAAGTCTGGGTTATTCTCCTGCTACAGAGGCCAATCAAGCTGCAAAGAGTGCCCCAAGGCCAGTTGTACATCATTATTCCATGGCGCGCTCCCCGTGTGATGTAGTGGCTGTCTCGCTGAAGGGAATGCCTTCCTGCAGGGAATGCCTTCCTGCTCTTCAGCATCAGCACTGAAAGATCTGGAGCCCTGGAACCATCAGTTTAGGTCCCAGCAGCCTCAACGATGCAGTTGATTCCTCCAAGGGGGTAATAACCCAAGTGCCAAGCAAGCTGCCTCTCTACCAGCGTTTGACTGAGGGTTTAAAAGACAAAGGTTCTGCTGGGATGGCCAAGAAACACCTCCCCAGCCCCAAACGGGGCTCACCACGGTGCTCTGCTGGCTGGGACAAGGGCAGATGATGCCCTGAGGAAAGCTGCACGTTAGGATGGGGCTGAGGGCTGCTGAGGATGGGCTCCAGCTCAGTTGTGACACACATAGCACCATGGCATTGCCATCCTTTACAGACAGAGACCCCCAGGGCTGCAGATCCCTGGAGCCAAGCTCTGATTGGGATGGGTGGAAGGAGGCTCCCAGCTTATCTGTGGTTAGATTCAAACTAAAACACTGGCTCTGGACAAGCCTGGCCTGGCTGTGTTCTTGAGATCTGTACTTTCCATCTTGGAATCTTCATTTCCCTCTTTCCTGCCTTAAATTCCCAGCTCTCTGGAAAGAACTAGGAGGGAGAAGGCAGCTCCCAGTTCCTGCTTGTGGGTGGAGGTCGGAGCAAAACAATGCTAAATGCATTGAGGGCTCAGATAATCTTCTTTTCCCTTCCCAAAGTGTCTCCTTCCACCCCACGCTCCAGCCCTGCCTTCCAAGCAGCACCATCTGCAACTTTACATCTGAGCCATGCTGATGAGAGGCAGAGCATCATGCCACCATGCCAACCTGCCACCGTGTCGCGCCAGGAGCCAAGTGCCACCGATCCCATACCCACTCCAAAGCTCCTTTCCTCAGCTGAGCTGCAGCAGATTGCCTTTCCCAACCCACCCCAAAACTTTCCAGGGTGGGGATACAGATCCCAGCTGACTTCCCCTGTCCTTTGTTTTCTGCAGGAGGACACGGAGGGGGCTGCAGAGCCCAGGCAGGCGTGAGGGGCAGGCACACCCCCACAAACCCACCCAAACCCGGGGGGGAAGAGGGAGAGAAATGGAAACTTTTTAAAAATTCATGAAAAATGAGGAATACAAAGACGAATTAAGAGGAGCCAGTAGCGTCGGGCTGAGTCTGTTTGGTGGTGATACTGTGCAGAATTAAGCCACATTGGTCTTTCTTGTGGCCAGAGGGTAGGAAAAGGGCTCCCAGTGGAGAGGACCCAGCCCGGCGCTGCCGATGCTGAGCGGGGATTGATAACCCGGCGCGGGGGGGGGCGCAGTGGCTCTGCCGGATGCTGCTCCGGGCCCAAAAGCTGCATTTATCCCAGCGATAGCAGCCGAGTCAGAGCTGGGGGCCTTGGGGGTAAAAAAGGCTTAAAAACCCATCCTTCATTCATCAGGCAGCTGAGACGGAGAGGGGAGGAGGGGAAGGTAAAAATTATGGAGAACGAATTAAGGGTTGGGGGAAATGTGGCACGGATGAGGGGCTCGGCACTGCCGGGACCCTCACCCCCAAAAGCAGCAGTGGGAAGGAGCTTGGCTGGGGAGATGTCCACCCTGCGTTGTCCTAAGAATGGGATCGGGATGTGCCTTTCGAAGCCAGCTGAGATGCCACTTCCCAATCTCTCAGCAGTATCTATCCCTTCTCCATCCACTCCGTGGGTGCCGAGCTCTGGGGTCCCCCCACCCACTGTCCCCCTCCTGCCAGGCAGCTACGGGGAATTTCGCAGGCAAGGGAAGGGAGGGGGAAGGCTCCTCAGTCACTTCTCATGCGGCAGATAACGCAATGTGACAGCGAGAGGCTGCCGAGCACAGCTCCGAGGGGATGCGCAGCGTCCTGCACAGAAAGAAACTCACCATGCGGAGACAATGCTGCCTGACAGCGCGGGCAGCGGGCGGGCAGCGACCTGCCGGGGCAGCGGGCAGCCCGCGCAGGGCACTGAGGGTGTCTTGGGGCTGGGTACCCTTATTGCTGGGACACAGCAAGCTGCTAGGCATCAGGATGACCCCCAAAACACCCTGCCCGAGGTAGGAAGGGCTCTGCTACCTGCGGTGAGCTCTGCCCACAGCCTCCAGCTCTCTGAGAGGTGCTCGTGTCAGGGTGGCTCAGCACAGAGAACTCGCAGGGGGAGTCGTTTGGTTGCACTCTGGAAGAAACCCAAGGTTTAAAACCTTGAATGGTTGATGGAACAGTTCTTGTCCCCCAGCCAACCCCACTTCTGAGCCCATCTACTGCAGGGCCAGAAGGGACCACGATGAGAATCAAATCTGACATCTTACCCAGCACAGGCCAAAGAAACTCACTCAGTACCTTCTCCACCAGCCCCACCACTCCCAAAGGCAGCATCGCTCCTGGGAAAGCGTCCATCATCTCTGCTGCTCTGAGTGAGCCTCTGGGCTCAGCAATTAACTTCTCACAGCTCCCCAGCTTCGAAATGGGGACGACCACGACAGGTCAGATGTGGAAATCCTCCTCCTTATCGGTTTCCATGGAGTCAGATCTCTAAAATACATTTAGCAACCTGCCAGACCCCAGGGCAGACCTTCTCAGGGTGCTGGGATTGAGCTGTTAGCAGCCTGGGGTGGTCACCTGTTGGCCATGCTGGTCACCTACTCAAGGAGGAGAAGTGTCACCACCGAATTTCTCCCTGTTGGCAAGGGACTCTCCTGCCAAGTTGCTTGGTAGGGTCCAAAGCAGGAGGATTGCTCTCTGGAAATAATTCAGATTAGGCATGCGTGTAATTACAGAGCTTTTATCCAAACAGGAGGAGCTGGAACATCTCTGCTATGGAGGGAATCGTCGGGCGAGAGGCAGAGCAGGAAGCCATGTGGAGGACTGGGGACAGCCTTGTCCTGTCCCCCAGCAGCACAGTGGTGATCCTGCCCAGGGCTGCTTGGTAGGACAAAAAGTGCCCTGAGACTGTGGCACGGGTTCGGAGGTCCCATCCAGGCTAACTTCAGCAGCTGAGTCCTGCTCCCTGAAGGTAGAGCCTTCATCTCTCTCTTCCTCTATCCCTCCCATGGACATGGTACACCACGATGGGGCAGCTATCCAGACAACTGTCCACTGAGGACATCATGCATCCCAAATGCTTGGAGATGGCACAGTCATGTCCCACACTGCTCACCTGCCACCTCTTCTCCACTCCTGCCAGAGGAGAGTTTTCTCCTCCCTGTCCTCTCCACAACTCTTTTTTGTTTTTGTCTCTGCCTCTAACTTGAATTGATTTTTGGGTTTTCACTGCAGTGTGCACTGCCCTCAGCAGCTCATCTGCAGAGGACGAAACCATGGCAGGTTCTGGCCAAGTGACCTGCCCAGATCTGGAAACCTCCTGAGCCCATGGCAGGAGCCTCCAGGACTGGCATTGCTTGAAGCCCATTGTGCTCCTCCAGGCCAGCCCCACTCTGCTTCAGCTCTGAGCAGATTCTGCATGCCCCGAGGTTATATCTGGCTTGGAACCAACCTAATCCACCAAGTTTTGCCTGATTTTCTGCCTCTGCCTCCAGGCTCTCGAGATGCTGCCTCTTGGCTCGTGCCAGACGCCTGCCACCAGCTCCTGATGCTGCCCAAACTTCTCGAGATGCTGCTCAAGAGACACCAGCTCCAAGCCTGGGTGTGTGCCTTGCCCTGTGCTGGGCTGAGAGGACGAGGTGGGGATGGAGCCCGGGGCACAGGCTCAGCCCCAGCGCCTGGGCGGCCGCGGCCATGCAGCTTGGAGCGTGTCGGAGCAGGTCCCCTGCAGCAAAGGTGAAACTCGCAGGGAGCTTCTCTCGAATGAAAGGCAGCCCCTGGAGCAACCTCTGCTCAGGAATTACCCTTCTGATTAATCTCTCCCGAAGTGACTGGTGATAAATGAGGCGATTAAAATGAACTGACCTGCCAGTGGGGTTGGATTTTTTTGGGAGGGGGTGGGCAGCGAAGGATCTTCTTCTGTCCCTCTCCTCTCCTCTCCTCTCCTCTCCTCTCCTCTCCTCTCCTCTCCTCTCCTCTCCTCTCCTCTCCTCTCCTCTCCTCTCCTCTCCTCTCCTCTCCTCTCCTCTCCTCTCCTCTCCTCTCCTCTCCTCTCCTCTCCTCTCCTCTCCTCTCCTCTCCTCTCCTCTCCTCTCCTCTCCTCTCCTCTCCTCTCCTCTCCTCTCCTCTCCTCTCCTCTCCTCTCCTCTCCTCTCCTCTCCTCTCCTCTCCTCTCCTCTCCTCTCCTCTCCTCTCCTCTCCTCTCCTCTCCTCTCCTCTCCTCTCCTCTCCTCTCCTCTCCTCTCCTCTCCTCTCCTCTCCTCTCCTCTCCTCTCCTCTCCTCTCCTCTCCTCTCCTCTCCTCTCCTCTCCTCTCCTCTCCTCTCCTCTCCTCTCCCCTCCCCTCCCCTCCCCTCCCCTCCCCTCCTCTCCTTCTCCTCTCCTTCTCCTCTCCTCTCCTCTCCTCTCCTCTCCTCTCCTCTCCTCTCCTCTCCTCTCCTCTCCTCTCCTCTCCTCTCCTCTCCTCTCCTCTCCTCTCCTCTCCTCTCCTCTCCTCTCCTCTCCCCATTGACAGGTGACTGTCCATCTGAGAGTCCTCTCACCCTGGCCAACAGCCAACACTTAGCACCAACAGCACTGTCACCAGTGGCACTGCCCTAAAGAAGAGATGCCAAGGCAGAGCCCGGGGATGAACCTGTTCCACGCTGCCCAGCTCCCGCAGCTCAGGCTGCGCTGGGAGAAGGTGGTCTGCGGCCACCCGCAATGCAGGCTCTGTCCCTGCTCCGAGGGGACTCAGGGCGAGGGTGTGGAGCCCTGCGAGGCCGTGCGGGGGGGAGGGTGGCAGAGCAGAGGGCCGAGGGGCGCCGCTGCCTTCAGCTGCGTTTGGTGGTCCCTGGGAGCAGCAGGAGCTAACGCGTGTGAAAAGCAGATTTATTTTTGCCCTCCGTTTCATACTCTTCACGCTCCGCGGCGGGAGACAAAGGCTCAGCTCTTCAATGGAGTCCTAAGAATAAACCTTAAACCTCATCAAATCCAATCCGGCAATAAAAATTGCTGCAACAAAAGGCTGGAGGGGGACCCAGGGTGGCGGCCGGGGGCTTTCTCCCCACGATAACAAGTTTTCACAGGGCTGTTTATCCCCCACCGTTGCCGACGACACTTAAAATCTCTAATCCCAACAGGCATGAAAGTGCTTGTCCTGAGCAAGCAGGTGGATTGTCCCGGCGTGGCCCAGTTGCCAATGATGCTCGGTGGCCGTCGCCGTGCCCGTGGGGGTCACGGGGAATGTGCGGAGACGGGGCAGCTGCAGCCTGAATGCTGCTTTCCCCCCACGCACGCCCCCTCTCCATCCCACCCCCTATTCAAGCTGGTTTTAAAAGGCAGCAAAATGGTTACAAGGTTTAAAGCAGAGGCGAGCAAAATGCTCCACAATAGGGAGGACAAAGGAAGGCTGCGGGGCTGGTCCCTAATCCAGCGCCCATGGCAATGCAGCCCGGACCCTCTGGCTGTGGGGATTAAACCTGCTGCCAAGGGGAGGCTTTAGCAGCAGGGCTGGAGGGGTTGTGAGGGCTGTCGTGTTCCCCCCCCCTCCCATCTCCAGCTCACCAGAAGGGACTTTGGACAGTGAGAGCCCTCTGGGGTGGTTGTTGCCTCCTGGGGTGGGATTCATAGATTCATAGGTTCATTGATTCATAGAATGGGTTGGGTTGGAAGTGACTTTGAAGATCATCCAGTCCCCTGCCGTTGTCAGGGACACCTCTCACTAAATCAGGTTGCTCAAGGCTTCATCCAACCTAGCCTTGAATACCTCCAGGAAACTCCTAGGACCTCCCTGGGCAACCTGTTCCAGTGTCTGACCACCCTCACTATTAAGCAGCGAGGCAAAACAGGGGAACCACAGCACCTTTTTCCCCAAGGGGAGCAGCACCAATCTTCTGTCTGATTTGGAGCCCTTGGAAGGTGGAGATGGGATGTTGGGAGCCAAGTAAAGATGCAGAACCACTGATGCTGCAGGGCTCAACAGAGATGCTGAAGTTGGAGCAAAGAGACATCCTGTCCCCAGCGACCTTCACACACCCTGGGAATAAATGCCACATCCCAGGGAACTGCAAAGCAAGATCTGGTCCTGGTTTGTCCCACAGCTGAGCCTTGACCTGGCCCATCCTTGATGGCTGCTGCTGTTGGTTGCTGCCCATCCACGGACAGCCACAGTGAGGCTGTTGATGTCACTTGTTGGAAAGAAAAGGTGCAGAGCTGCACCAAGGGATGAAAGAGGTGAGCAAAGGCCAGCAAGCAGCATGGGCATGGAGTCTCCAGCACCATGGGGTGGTAAGTCCCTTTGGGTAGGACTGATGCATCTGACACAGCTGAATAAGTGTCTGTCACCAGTCATGGTGGGTCAGAGCCCACACTGATGCTCAACCAGCCTCTGAATGCTTTCCCCAAAGAGACTCTTTATTCTTCCTGGTTTTACACCAAATCCTATCAAGTGTTAACTGCAGATGGCAGCTGCTGAGTTGCCTGAGTGGGGCCATGCAGGGCTGTGCCACAAGCCACCACACCAGCTCATTTTTCTTTATGGCTGTTGCCTTTGAGCTCCCAGGTTGGTACTGTGCCAGGAGCTGGTGCCAACTGGCCCAAGATAAAGTCGTGGCAAAGAGAAATTATCCCCTTAGGGCAGGGATGGGGTGAGCAACAGTCCACCCAAGACCATCAGTCCTGTGGCTGCTGGGACTGGTGTTTGGGACCTTTCCCCCATGCACCCCAAGCCTGCAACCTCGCAGTACCCAGCACAGCCTCAGCTCCTGGCACAGTCATTCTCCTTTCTCTGGGCCTGATATTCACCCCAGCACCCAGGAAAGGATCCATGCTCTGTTTGAAGTTCGTCTTGAAATCAAGCTCACGGCAATTACTCCTGCATCCCCTGTTGCTGCATTGCTGCTCCTGCATTATCTCCAGAGCAGGGCACGGTGCTCACCCAACCCAGGGGATGCTAATCCCTTTAGCACCCCATAACTATCACCCAGACAGGAGCAGAGCTGAGAATAAAGCCAAAGTGACATCCCTTTCACACATGGCAGTGTGGAGCAAAGCGTTGGAGGGTCCTTGCTGGGAAGCAGGGGGAGCTGAGACCCCTTGGGGCGTCAGGGGATGTGTTACGGTGGCAGCAACACATCCCACCGGCTCCTCGCCGGTGCTCAGGGTGGGTGAGCGTTAGCACCATGCCACCCAGCCACGGCTGTGGGTGACAGCTGTGGCACCGTTAATTGGCACCGCTGCCCAAGCTCTGTGTCCTGTGCCTGCTGCGAAACGGCTGTGGTCAGGGCGTGGCTGGTCCATGACAGAAAGCAGCACCGGGCTTGTGGTCAGCAGATGTCCCTGGTGCCCCAGAGGCAGCTAGGGGATCCCAGGGGAAGGAGCTGAGAGGAGAGGTGAGGGATATGCTGCGTCCCATCTCCAGGGATCAGCTGTGCCACGGTCCCCACCCTGGGATGGTTCCTTCTCGCTGCAAAGAGGCTTTTAATTACTGTCAGTGCCTTGAGTCCCATCACACGCAAACTGCTGCCTCCTGTCCCCAAAGAGGGGCCAGGGGCAGGTCAGGGCTTTGGGCTGTTTGCAGACACAGCTTTGTGATCCAAAGGGAAAGGCAGAGATCCTGGGAATCACAAACATGGCTTGTTTCTAACTGGCAGGTAGCAGAAAGTGTGGCCAGCAGCTCTAGTCCTGCACAGAGCTGCCACAGGTATTTCTGGTGAGGAGAAAGCTGAGAGTGAAAATCTCTTCCTATGGACACAGGAACTGTACTTTGACACAGCTGGAAGTGTATTTTGACACAGCTGGAACCAGGCCACCTTCTCCTTCCCTAAACCAATCCATGGTTAAAAACAGCCTCTACAAAACCAAAGCAAAAGCAATACCACGTTGGGGCAACTTGGATATTTATCTTTTCTCTCCCCAAGCCCATGACAAAAGGGCTTGAATAAAGTTCAAAAAGGCTTGAAGGAAGTTAACAAACAAAAAACTCTCACCAAACCACAACACCACAAAAACAAACAACAACAACAACAACAAAGAAGAAACCAACCCAAAAAAACAAGACAAGGAGGTTGTGCTTTAAATTAGCATCAATTCAAAGAGCCCAGCCAGCCTCCTCCCCACCCCACACCCCCCCCAGCAAATTGTGTCCATTAATATATTAACAACAGATTTTTTTCCCTACTGCTCCTTTGGGTCTGGAGTGTAAACAGGGCCTGGTGATTAAGACTTTTTTTCCCCCCTTTTTTTGTTGATTTTTTTATCTTCTTAGAGCCTCAATGACAGGGCTGGACCCAGCAGTGCTTTGGGAGGGTGTCAGGGTGACCTCAATAAAGTAGGTGACCACGGCACTTCTAATCCCCTCTTTTAATTGATTACTCTCACCCAGCGCCCCAGGCCATGAGGATGGGGGAGACCCACCCACCCTCTATAGATTAGCACCCTTTAGTTTACAGATCAGCCACTTTTTCAGTCCTTTGCCCTGCAGCAATGCATGAAAATAACACTAATCTCATTAAGGACAGAAGGGAGCCCTTCAAAGTTTATTAATAATGGGAGCAGACAGGGAGAGAGCCAGGCTCTGGGTCAGATTTCAAAGCCGGGAAAAGTGGCAGGAGCTTTCCAAGGACCTGGCTTTGCCAGGGAAAAGAGGACTTTTGCCATGTGTCAAACTGGGTTTGGAAGGTGAAGAAGCTGCTGGTGGGTAGTGAGGGGATGGGGATGGCTTGAGGAGCGCTGAGGCTTGCTGGGCACCTGGGGACACCCGAGATGAGGTTGAGAAAGGGAGGGCATTTGCTCCAGCTCCCCACTTTTGGGCTGCTCCAAGCTGCTTTCCTGCTTTGCACAGGGCTGTCTTCCTTGCAGCCCCCAGCTGAAGAATGTCTTAAACCACTGCCAGGTCTCATCACGTGAAAAAAAAAAAGACAGCTGAGACCTTAAGCTTTAAATGCCAGAAGGAAGATGCCCGCAGTAAAGAGGAGATTAAGATTGTTAAGGCTAAAGCAGCATCACAGCCTTGGTTTTGGTGCTTTTGTTCCTTTTAGATAGGGCTGCAGAGTTCCTTCCAGGGCTGCCTTTGCTGCTGGGCTCTGCTCAGCTCCTGGCTGTACCCACCAGAAAGGCCAGCAGCATACAGTGCCCAGCCCAGCACCCCTGACCCGAGAGGAGGCTGCAGGCTTGGCATGCCTCAGGAAAGCAAAGCTCTGCTCAGCTCTGGGCTTCTGTCTCCATTTCCCTTTCCATCAGAAGGGGCCCTGTGAAAAGATGCTCTGTAGGATCTGCACCATTAACCCTTTCCCCGTGAAGAGGAACAGCTCAGCTCAGCTCACAGACACATCCCAAATGCAGGGGCAGCTACCAAGCCCCCACTCCGAGGAAGAAGCCTCCAGCACAGTGCAAAAGCCTCTGCCCCTGCTGTGCCTCCTGTTCATGCTCCTTCCCCTCCCACTGCCCAATTATCACCCCGATAGAACTGCACAGCTGCTGGGACTCTCAAACTCCTGCACCACAGGATTTAACCCAGCCTCACACCACTGGTGTTAATGGGAGCTGTAGGATCACTCTGCTGAGGGGTGAGCTCCTGGAGGTGCTTCTCCATCTGCCTGGGCTTTTGCCAGAGCCATGTTTTAATTGGTGAGGAAAAGGGTGGTCAGAAACCACAAGGGTGGGAGAAGCTCAAATATTGGGTTTGGTTTTGTGCCACTCACTCCAAGAAGGACATCGAGGCTTTGGGTCCAGAGAAGGGTGACAAAGCTGGTGAAGGGTCTGGAGAACAGGGCTGGTGAGGAGCTGCTGAGGGACCTGGGGATGTTTAGTGCAGAGGACAGGAGGCTGAGGGGGGACCTCCCTGAAAGGGGGATGAAGGCAAGTGGAGGTTGGTCTCTTCTCCCAAGTAACAAGTGACCAGCAGGTCTCTGCTCTGCCCTGGTGAGACCACAACTGGAATATTGTGCCCAGTTTGTCCCTCCTCAGTGCAGAATGGGCAGGGATTTGCTGGAGAGGGTACAGCAAAGGACTGCAAAGATGATGAGGGGATTGGAAGATCTCTCTGCTGAGGGACTTGGGGCTTTTTATCCTGGAGAAGACTGGGGAAGAATCTCATAAATGCCTATAAATACTTCAAGGGTGGGTGTCAGAGGATGGGATCAGGTTTCTGTCAGTGGTACTCAGTGACAGGACAAGGGGCAACAGGCACAAATTTGAACATCAGAAGCTCCATCTAAACACAAGGAAGAACTTTAAGTGTGGTGGAGCACTGGAGCAGGCTGCCCAGAGAGGTGGCAAAGTCATAGAATCAGTCAGGTTGGAAGGGACCACAAGGAGCATCCAGTTCTAAACCCCCTGCCATGGGCAGGGACACCTCACACTAGATCAGGCTGTCCAGAGCCTCATCCAGCCTGGCCTTGAACACCTCCAGGGATGAGGCTTCCACCACCTCCCTGGGTAACCTGTTCCAGGCTCTCACCACCCTCATGCTGTGTGTTTAAGGGAGTTAGTGGCAAGGTGATGGTGATGGTGGTGGTGTGTGAGTCAGTGGCAAGGTGGTGGTGATGGTGGGTTGTGTGTGTGTGTGAGTCAGTGGCAAGGTGATGGTGATGGTGGGGTGTGTGTGTGAGTCAGTGGCAAGGTGATGGTGATGGTGGGGTGTGTGTGTGTGTGTGAGTCAGTGGCAAGGTGATGGTGATGGTGGGGTGTGTGTGTGTGTGTGAGTCAGTGGCAAGGTGGTGGTGTCTGTGTGTGTGTGTGAGTCAGTGGCAAGGTGATGGTGGTGTGTGTGTGTGTGAGTCAGTGGCAAGGTGATGGTGATGGTGATGGTGTGTGTGTGTGAGTCAGTGGCAAGCTGGTGGTGTCTGTGTGTGTGTGTGGGGGAGGTGTTGGACTCAACGATCTCCTCGCGCTCCCTTCCAACCTCTCCCACGATTCTGTGGCTCCCTGAGCCAGAGCAAGAGAGGAGGGAGGGTCCCAGGCTGCGATCCCTGCAGGCCTAACCTAATCACCATCGCTCTGCATTATTACCCTGCCTAACGTGGCATGCTTTTAAATAAAATATGCAAAGATTTCTCCAATTATTTCCCCGGGGCAAGTTGCGTTTTCTATCTTCGCTCGTGCATGTTAATCTGAAAAATGCAAATCCTCCACTCCCCTCCACCCCCTCCACCCCCATCTGTTGGGGCTTGGCCATTTATTAACTTTGGGGCTTGTGTGTTTTGTTTTTTTTTTTTTTTTTAATGTAAAAATGTTTTTTTTTTTTGTTTGGTTGGTTGGTTTGGTTTGGTTTGGTTTTGTTTCTGGATGTGTATATATACACACACACATATATACATATAGATGTATAGAATCACAGAATCAGTCAGAGTTGGAAGGGACCACAAGGATCAGTCAGTTCCAACCCCCTTGCCATGCCAAGAGACACCTCATAGTAGAGCAGGCTGCCCACAGCCTCAGACAGCCTGACCTTAAACACCTCCAGGGACCAGGCTTCCACCACCTCCCTGGGCAACTCATTTCAGGCTCTCACCACCCTCATGCTGAAGAACTTCTTCCTAACATCCACTCTGAATCTCCTCATTTCCAGCTTTGTTCCATTTCCCCCCAGTCCTATCACTACCTGACAGCCTCAAAAGTCCCTCCACAACTTTCTTGTTAAGATACTTAAAGGTGTGGTGAAGAACTTCCTCCTCACGTCCAATCTGAACCTACCCATCATATATCATAGAATCATAGGATCAATCAGGTAGGAAGAGACCTCCAAGCTCATCCAGCCCAACCTATCACCCAGCCCTATTCAATCAACTAGACCATGGCACTCAGTGCCTCATCTGCTCTTTTATATATATATATATATATATATATATATATATATATATATATATATATAAGCAATGAGGTTTATTGTCCCTGCCCCTGTTTGATTTTGTTTGGAGAAAACAGGTTTTAGTGGTTAAAAAATGGTAGTAATACAAAGAATCAAATGGCTCTAAGGTGGGAAGGATTCTGAGTTGTTCAGTACTGGAGTTTTAATCAGAGGGTTGGTACTGGGGAGGGTTATGGCTCTGAGAAGGCTGAGCCTGGCTGAAGGAGAAAAGATGATGGTCAGGGGACAAGATTTCCTTCTTCATTTATCCAGGCTGACGTTGATACCCTGCACTGAGCTCACAGCACATCACCAGAGACTTGGAGCTTCCCTATGGCTGCCTGGGTGCATCCCCTGGCATGCAGAGTTGTCCCCATCCCTGCCCACATCACCTCCTGGAGGGGATGATCACCACTTGGGGGGTGGTGGTGGTCTGCTGAGATGGAGAGCTGTCCCTGTCACCTACCTGAGTGGATGATCAGCACTTGGGTAATGGTAGTCTCTTGGGTTGCAGAGCTGTCCCTATCCCTGTTCCCATCACCTGCCTGAGGGGCGACCAGCGCTTGGGTGGTGGTGGTCTCTTGAGGTGCAGAGCTGTCCCTATCCCTGTCCCCATCAGCTGCCTGAGGGGATGACCAGCACATGGGTGATGGTGGTCTCTTGGGTTGCAGAGCTGTCCCTATCCCTGTCCCCATCAGCTGCCTGAGGGGATGACCAGCACATGGGTGGTGGTGATCTCTTGGGTTGCAGAGCTGTCCCTATCCCTGTCCCCATCACCCACAGAAGGGGATAGTGATGGTCCCCAGGATGAAGCTGGTGCCACCAGGAGCCAGACAATTATGGAATCATGCAATTCTTTTGGTTGAAATAGACCACTCAGATGGTTGAGTCCAGCCAAAGCAGAGGGGGACCCACAACAGGGTCCTCATCTTCATCACCAGGGCTCCTTTGCAAAAACATCAAGAAAAAAGCAAGCACAGAATAAAAAAGGAGGGGGTGGGGAAGAAGGATCCCAGTGCAGGGTTTTCCCTGACAAGAAGCTGATCTGACAGAGCTTGGTGTAATTGGCAGCCTCTGCCCAGGAGAGGCCCAGGGACAAACTTGCCTCAAGGTGGGAGGATGCCCTGTCCCAGTGCCTCCAGGTCACAGCAACCAGGGCTGTGGTGGGGGCTCCAACACAGCTGCCTTGGGGAACATCAACCTTCACCTGGGTAATGAGACAAAAGCAAGGAAAACACAGATGGGAAAGAGAAAGTCTTAGGAAATGAGATCAAAGTCCTGCCTTCAAAAATGTTGTCCTGCAGCTACGGAGCAGCCCAGATAGCCTTAATTGGGCACCGCGCACAGCGCTTGGCTCGGCTCAGCTCGGGAGCAGGCTCTGGCCATGCACTGGAGGACAGGCTTGGAGGGACCCCAAGGCCCCAGCAGCCAAGTGGGAGGGACAGGAACACCAGGGCAGTGCTGGGGTTGTGGTTCTTTCCTGTTTTGCAGTGCTCTTGCCCCTTTTCCTCAGGTCTATGGAACTCAGGAGCTCAGGGGTTAGACTTGATGAGCTCCAGAGGTTCCTTCCCACCCCTACCATTCTGTGAATGAGAAGAAATGTGAGGCTGGTCCTCGTGTGATGGGTGGGCAGGGGTGAGTGGGGTCTGCAATGGCCACCTTCAAAGCAGCTTCTTCTGACAGTGCCTGTGCACCTGGCTTTAAGGTCATCCAGTCCAACTATTAACCCAGCACTGCTGGGTCACCACTAAACCATGTCCCTCAGCACCACATCTCCATGGCTTCGAAACCCCTCCAGGGATAGAGACTCCACCCTGGGCAGCCTGGGACAAAGCTTGACAACCCCTTTGGGGGAAGAAACTGTTTCTCAGGTCCAGCTTAAATCTCCCCTGGGGCAACTGGGAAGTAGTTACAAAGGGCATCAGAAAAGGAGCTTCCCAGAGCCATTGGGGAAGAAAATCTCTGTTTTAGTAAAGTTCAGACAAGCTCCAGAGGTGAAGCTCTCCTGGAGTGCCTGTGCAAATTCCTGAGGCAGGACCAAGTGATAGAGCAGAGGGAGCCCAGTTTTGACATGGGGCAGTGGGGGATGGGGACACCTCAGGGGACTGTGCCCAAGGCGAAGTGGGTGCCTGTGGGATGCTGGAGTGGCTCTGGGCAGTGTGGAAAGCCACTGAACTGGGCTGGTGGCTGCAAATCCCTCTGCTGATGAACATGTTCAGCACATGGATTTATTCTGCAGGCAGATGCTCATTGCTTGCCTTCAAACAGGGCTTGGTGCTCGGTGATGGATGAGCTGACAGGTTCCTCTCCTCTCACCACCCTTTCTGGGAGTCCTGTCTCCAGCCCCTCCTCTGCCACCCACCCTGCAGCACCCTGATCCTCCATCACATGAGCAGAGGCAGTTCCCAAGGGGTTTGAGATGGGAGTTTGGGAGCCACAGCACCAATGCAGCCGGACCCCCAGACCCCCATGATGGGTGTCAGGGTGCCTGTGTCCCCGCTGCAGCAGAGGGAAGCAGCTGACTGGCCCTTTAAAGGCTTTTTTCTCCCCCTCTCTTGTTAAAAGATGTCTGGGAGGGGAGCTGCCAATCTGAAAAATGATCCTTTCTTTTTTCCATTTTCTTCCTTCTCTCCTTCCAGCTCCTGCTCATCTGTTCAGGTGAACCGCAGGCACATTCATTAAATCTCTGTCTTTGACACCTCAGCTGCTTTGGAGCCCTGGGCTGCTCTTTCTCTTTTCTTTCTCTGTTTTGTTGGATTTGGTTTTTTGTTTTTTTGTTTTTTTTTTTCCTCCCCTTTCCCCATCTCCAAGCCCCCCTGATCAGCTCAGCACAGCAGAATACTTAACTAAGCAGAACTTGAACCGTCAGCTGCTGAGTGTCCGGATCTGAGGAGGGTGCTGGGAGCAGATCCTGTCCTTGCCCAGGGACAGAGACCATCAGGGTGCCACAAGGTACCACCACCAATGGCACCAGGGTGGCAAAAGGAGAGCTGAGCATGCTGCTGGCACAGCCTGTACCCAGCCAGCACCTAGAGCTGCAGCCAACAGCCAGGGGCTTGTCTCAGTCCCACTAAATCCTGTTACTTCTCTGGCCCTTCTGGGCTCCCTAAATCCTGCCCAGGGCTGGCTGGAGCTCCTCTGCCCACCCTTGCACCCACTCCTCACCTCACATCAATCCCATCCTTCTGGGGAGGGATTGAAACAGTTCAGCCCAACAGATTTGCTACTCAGCCAAGAGGAATGGAGCTCTCATCTCTGCTGGATCAGCTTCTGCTGGCCTCCTGGTCACACGGGGCTGGAGCAGGGAGATAACCAACCTGGGTGGTGCCAGCAGTGATTTGGCCACGGGCTGGGGTACTGCCAGTTACTTACAGCCCTGGAAAGCCCTGGAATAGAGGAGCAGAGGTGGTGGGGGATGAGATGATCTCCCGTGGCTTTGCACATGGGGTGTGAAATGGCCACAGGCTTGGTGCAAAGGGGCAGGAGCAGAGAGCATCACTTCTGGAGAGGCAGAGCCCCAATGAGGAGCCTCTCCAGAATCACAAAATCACAGAACTGTTTTGTTTGGAAGAGACCTCTAAGAGCATCCAGTCCAACCATCAGCCTAACATCACCACAACCACCAATCCACATCCCAAAGTGCCATGGCCACAGGTTTCTTGAACACCTCCAGGGATGGTGACTCCACCACCTCCCTGGGCAGCCTGTGCCAAGCCCTGACCACTCCTGCAGCAAAGAGATTGTTCTAATATCCAACCTACACCTCCCTTGGTGCAACTTGAGGCCATTTCCTCTCATTCTATCACCTGATACCAGGGAGAAAAAACTGACCCTGGGTGCTGGGCCATCTCATTTCAACTTCACCTCTGCTTTGAGGTCAGGCTGAGGGAGCTGGAGTTGTTTAGCCTAGAGAAGGGAAGGCTCTGAGGACATCTAAGAGTACCTGAAAGGTGCAGGAGAGCTGGGGAGGGACTGTTTGCAAAAGCCTGCAGTGACAGAATGAGGAGTAAAGGTTTGAAATTAGAGGAGAGTAGATTTAGATTGGATGCTAGGAACAAGTTCTGCACCATGAGGGTGGTGGAACACTGGAATAGGTTGCCCAAGGTGGAGGTTGAGACCCCATCATTGAAGATATTCAAGGTTAGGCTCAACAAGGCTCTGAGCAACCTGCTGTAGTGGAGGATCATAGAATCAATCAGGGTTGGAAGGGACCACAAGGAGCAGCTGGAATGGGTTGCCCAGGGGGGTGGTTGAAGCCCCATCCCTGGAGGTATTTAAGGCCAGTCTGGACGAGGCTCTGGGCAGCCTGCTCTAGGGTAGCATGTCCCTGGGCATGGCAGGGCTTCACTCATTTCCCTGGGCAACCCATTCCAGCCTCTCACCACTCTCATGGTGAAGAACTTCCTCCTCACATCCAGTCTGAATCTCCCCACCTCCAGCTTTGCTCCATTCCCCCCAGTCACAGGCTCACAGGATGCCAGGGCTTGGAAGGGACCCAAGGAGATGATCGACTCCAACCCCTCTGCCAGAGCAGGACAACACTACCTAACCCAGATCCCAGAGGAACACATCCAGAGAAGCAGATCTCACTACCCCATAGCAGTGGTGTTCCTGCTGCCTGCAGTGGGGCTGGACTGGATGACCTTTGGAGGTGCCTTCCAACCCAACCCAGTCTCCAGTTCTCCGTGCGCACCACCGGGGCGGGGAGCAGGCTGGCGGCGGAGCGGAGGGGGCAGAGCTCAGCGCTGCGGGAGGCGCAGCGGGGCTGGGCTCCCGAAGCTGCGAATTCCTGCGGAGTTGGGTTGGCGGGGCCGGCGCGCAGCCTGCCGCCCTGCTCCGCATTAATTATCCGCTGACACGATTTCGCTCCTCTCCCTTTGTGTTATTTTAATTAACAGAGCTCTCCTCCAAGCAAGCCAGCTGTCAGGGAGATTGTGAGACTGTCAGCATCTACAGGAACTTAACAGGGATTTTACCAAAGCCCTGCACAAAAGGATGTGCTACTTTCCCTTTCTGGCTTGGGTTTTTTCCCATCCTTTTTTTTTTTTTTTAATCCTTTTTTTAAAAAATCCTTTTTTCTATTTTTTTTTTTCATCCCTTTCCCCCATCCTTTTATTTTCTTCATCCTTTTTTTTTCCATCCTTTTTTTCCCCCATCCTTTTTTTTTCCCATCCTTTTTTTCCCCATCCTTTTTTTTTCATCCTTTTTTTCATATTTTTTTTCATCATTTTTCTTCATCCTTTTTTTTCATCCTTTTTTTTTCCATCCTTTTTTTCTCATCCTTTTTTTAAATCATTTTTTCATCATTTTTTTCATCCTTTTATTTTCATCCTTTTTAAAATCCTTTTTTAAAATCCTTTTTTCCCATCCCTCTTTCCCCATCCTTATATTTTCATCCTTTTTTTCCCATCCTTTTATTTTCATCCTTTTTTAAAATTATTTTTTAAAATCCTTTTCCCCCATCCCTCTTTCCCCATCCTTTTATTTTCATCCTTTTTTTTCATCCTTTTTTTAAATCATTTTTTCTTTATTTTCATCCCCTTTTTTCCATCCCTTTTCCCGTTCTTTTTTTATCCTTTTTTCCTCATCCTTTTTTTAATCCTTTTTTTAATCTTTTTTTTTTCACTTTTTTCCCCATCCTTTTTCCCCATCCTTTTTTTAATCCTTTTTTAAAAAATCCCTCTTTTCATCATTTTTTCCATCCTTTTCCCCCCATCCTTTTATTTTCATCCAATTTTTTATCCTTTTTAAATCTTTTTTTCCCATCCCTTTTTTCCCCATCCTTTTATTTTCATCTTTTTTTTTAAATCCTTTTTTTTCCATCTCTTTTTCCCTATCCTTTTATTTGCATCCCTTTTTTTCCATCCTTTTTCCCCATTTTTAAATCATTTTTCCCATCCTTTTTTAATCCTTTTTTAATCCTTTTTTTTCCCATCTTTTTTTTCCCACCCTTTTTTCCCCATCCTTTTTCCCCATCTTTTTTCTAATCCTTTTTTTATCTTTTTCCCCCTTCTTTTTTTTCTCTCCCTTTTTTATCCTTATTTTTATCCTTTTTTTCCACCCTTTTTTCATCCTTTTTTAATCCTTTTTTTCATCCTTTTTTTTCACCTTTTTTTCCCATAATTTTTTCCCATTCTTTTTTTTTAACCTTTTTTTAATCCTTTTTTAATCTTTTTTCCTCCTCCTTTTTTTCCTCTCCCTTTTTTCATCCTTATTTTTATCCTTTTCCTCCCACCCTTTTTTCCTCCTTTTTTAATCCTTTTTTTCATATTTTTTTATCCTTTCTTTTTTCCATGCTTTTTTTTATCATTTTCATTTTCCATCCTTTTTTAAAATCTTTTTTATTCATCCTTTTTTCCCCATCCTTTTTTAAATCCTTTTTTCCCCATCCTTTTTTTAATCCTTTTCCCCCCATTCTTCTTTTTTTCACCCATTTTTAATCTTTTTTTTTTTTTTTTTCTTTCTTCCTCCCAATTTCTTTTATTTTTATTTCCTCTCTAATCTTGTGCATTATAAAGTTGGGACAAAAATATCAGTGAAGGTTGGGGTGGGGCTAGAGATGATGAGAGTCCAGTTTCTGCTCCAGAGTAATTTTAGAGGTACCCTTCAAGTACTTCTAGTCAGGATTCCAGCTTCCTTTGCTCTAGCTCCTTTCCCTCCATCCCAGTAGCCTGATGGTGGGATGAGACCTACCATAGGAAGGGCTCAGCATTAAAGCAGGCAAAAGGGAATGTCATAGAATCATAGAATGGGTTAGGTTGGAAGGGACCTCAAAGCTCAACCAGGTCCAACCTCCCGCCATAGGCAGGGACAACTCCCACTAGAACAGGTCACTCAAGGCCTCATCCAACCCGGCCCTGAACACCTCCCTGGGCAACCTGTGCCAGTGTCTCACCACCCTCACTGTCAAGAACCTTTTCCTAACATCTAGTTTTAGTCTCCTCTCTGCCATTTCAAACCCATTCCTCCGCCTCCTGCCATTACAAGACCTTGTCAAGACCTTCTCTTTCTGAGAAGAGGTTGGAGTGAGGTGGGAGTTGGTCTTTTCTCCCGAGGAGCAAGTGATAGAACTAGAGGAAATAGCCTCAAGTTGCCCCAGCTTGGATAGTAAAACCAATTTCTTTCCCACAAGAGTGGTCAGGCATTGGCACAGGCTGCCCAGGGAGGTGGTGGAGTCCCCATCCTTGGAGGTGTGGACATGGCAGCTGAGGAAGTGGCTTAGTGGGCACGGTGGTGTTAGGTTGATGGTTGGAATTGATGATCTTAGAGGTCTTTTCCAACTGAAATGTCTCTATGATTCTATGATCCTGAGATTGAAGCCACCACGTGTGCTGCTGGCCAGCTGCTGGCCTGGCACCAGCTCTCTGCTCTCTGCTTCTGCACCCAGTTGTATCTAGGCTTGAGATGTTGAACCGTGAGCTGAAACCAGGCAGTTCTGCCTAGGACCAGGCTCTGCAAAGAAACCAAACCCTGCTAAAGGGCCCCATTTGTCTTTAGCTAAAAGCTGCTTCAGCAGCAAGAGCAGCAGCTGCAGAGCTGAGTGGTGGAGATGGAGCAAAGGCTGGAGTTCATGTGAGGATATTCTGTGGACATCTCCTCTCCCCCAGACACAAGCAGAAGCCTCTGGTAACCCTGCAGCGATCAATTAATAAATGTTTAGGAGAAGTCAATGAGGGTTAGTGAGGTCCCAGCTCCACAGGAGGCTCCATGAGGACAGCACAAGGCAGAGATGCTCTAGAGCAGGGATGGATGCTCCAAGGAGAGATCAACTAGGACAGCCAGGGGTCTCTGCATGTTGGTGGCACCTCACAGGGATGTGTGGCAGCAGAGATACTCTCAAAACCCACAGAGAAAGTCCTTGGGCACCCCTAGGTTGCATTTTTCTCACTGCCTGAGCTTAGATGCAGATCAACAGCTCCAGAAATCATGGACTCACACAATGGTAGGGGTTGGATGGGACCTCTGGAGATTAATTGAGTCCAAGGCAGGTTCACCTAGGGAAAGTCACACAGGAACATAACCAGGTAGGTTGGAATGTCTCCAGAGATGGAGGCTCCACCACCTCTCTGGGCAGCCTGTTCCAGTGCTCTGCCACCCTTCAACTCAAGAAATTCCTCTTCATGTTTAAATGGAACTTCCTATGTTCAGGTTTATGCCCATTGCCTTTTGTCCTGTCTCTGGGCACCACTGAAAAAAAGCCTGGTCCCATCCTCCTGTCACCCACCCTCTAGCTCCTCTCAGTCTCCTCTTCTCCAGGCTGAAAAGCCCCAGGTCCCACAGCCCAGCTTTCCCACAGTGTGGTTTCTGTGCAATCTCCTCAACCCTCTGCGCTGCAGACCCCAGGTTCTTCATTCCACTTCCTCCCTTCCTCCTCTGAAACGACTTTCATCCTCCTTTCAGAACAAAGCAAAGAGATTTCAAACCACATTTTGGGTGAAGAACAAGGAGGGATTTTCATTCCCAGCAGCAGCAAGGGATAAAAGCCTGGAGACAGCTGAGAAAGCTGCAGCATGAAAGCCCAAAGCCAGGCTTATCCAGCGAGGGCAGCCTGGCTGCCAGGGGTCCCAATGTTTCACAACCAGCTCAGTTTCCCAGGGGCTTGGATCTGCCTGGCACATATGGAGGTGCCCTCCTCAGCCCTGTTTGCCATGCCAGGCATGCTGCCTTGTCCAGTGAAACAAACGACCTTGAGCAGAGCTGCGGGTCAATAAGATCATTTGCTAACTGCTCCATCTTGCGTGGCAAACAGATGAAGCTGCAGCAGCTCCCTGGGCTGTTTTCTGTACGGATGGGAGAGCCGTGGCTGGGAGCTGCTCACGTGTGTGTGTGTGTGTGTGTGTGTGAGCAGCCATCTCCACCACCCCACCAAAGGAGGGCTCCCAGTAAAACACATAAAAAGGCACCTCTGTATCTTCTGGTGCTTGGCTCTCTGAGGTGGATGCTCTTCCCCAGGATGAGGTGGCTCCAGATGCCCTCCTCCTTGTGCCCCTTCCTCTCCACTCTCTGCCTGGCTCTGTGAATCATGGAATGACAGAATCACTTGGGTTGGAAGAGACCTCTAAGATCCCCAAATCCAACTGTTAGCCAACCACAACCAAGTCCACCACTAAAGCTTGTCCTTCAGCACCATATCTACACAGCTTCCAAGCCCCTCCAGGGATGAGGACTCCACCTGTGCCCTGGGCAGCCTGGGTGAGGGCTTGGCAACCTTTTGGGAGAAGAAATTTTTTGTCTGCCAGCAGCTCTGCTCCCTTGGCCCATCCTCTGATGGTCCCTGCTGGGGGTTCAGCCTCTGGGCAGCCCTCGGCCACCCTTCCCTTGCCACCGCCTTGATCCTCCCTTGGTTGATCTGAAGGTTTAAGCCCCAGAAGGTGACTTACAGCCAGGAGCTGGAGCAGCGTGGGAAGCAGGCTCTGCTTTTACTGGTCTCCAGTGCAGCAAAGCACTGAAAGCAATTAAGAAAGGACCATTTGTGGTGCCACATCATGCCACAGCATTTGGCAGGGGGTGGGAAGGAGCTGGAGCCAGCGGAGGGAACACAAACCAGCCAGAGCTCCCTGGACCCAGGGCTTGCACGGCCAGGCTGTGTCTGCCTGAGAGCACCACAGCTAACTGGGGCACTGGGAGGTATGGGAGCAGAAAGGCCCTGAGGCTGGCTGTGCTCAGTGAGCCCCTAATCACAGTGAGGTGATTAATGCCCTGCTGCTCCTGCGCCTCGCTGCTCCCTTCCCGTGCTCCCCTCGCTCAGCCTGGCTGCCTCAGCTGGTCCCACACTGGTGGGCACCAGGCAGTGAGCTTTGCTGGGAATGGTGCTTGCTTTTCCTGATGCCAAAAGCAGGGATGGGGCTGGCAGTACCAGGAAAGGGCAGGGCAAAGCCAAGGCTGTAATCCAAGGGCTTGTCCTTGGTGGAGAAATGGTCTATGAATTAACAGCCATTTCCAGGAGGTTTGCCACCTTCCCTCCCAGAGGATCCCAGCACTGTGTGCCAGCCAGGGTCAGTGTTTCCTTAGGAATCCCAATGCTGAGGCTCAGACCCAGCTGCTGCCATAAGCACCTTGCTCAAGCAGGCTGGAGCTGTCCCATGTCAATCAGTTTGCAGATCCATCTGATGAGCACATTGCCTTTGGGTTTAGATGGGTGCAAAGAAAGTGGCTTCTGGGAGCTGGACACAGCTCCAATTCCAGCTCAGGAGCATCCTGGGGAATTGCACCCCAAACTTCATGGCTCAGGCAGATGTTGCTGGGGAATAAATCACAGAATTATCAACTCAGATTGTTTGGAAAAGACCTTGAATTTAGTTAATTGAAAAGGTTAGGTGATAGGATGGACTCAATGATCCTAGAGGTCTTTTCCAACCTGGTTAATTCCGTGATTCTAAGACCATCAAGTCCAACCATCAACCCAACTAAACCATGCCCCAGTGTGCCATGTCTACACAGGTTTCAAACAGCTCCAGGGACAATGACTCTACCACCTCCCTGGGCAGCCTGGTCCAATGCTTAATGAAGAATCCCTGTGCCCTGCTGCTCTCCCTGGTTGTTCCCCACATTCTGTATCCAGATTTCTGGTACAGATGCAATGGCATAGGAAATGTGTCCCCTAAAATAGAGCAAGCTACCTGACCCTGATCCCCTGGCTTTTTCTCTGACAGATTCAGGAGGTTTGGCACAGCTCAGGAAGGTTTGGCACAGCTTGGGAAAATGTGGAGCATTTCAGCAAGATTTGGCACAGCTGGAAAAGGTTTGGCGCTGCTGGGAAAGGTTTGGGACAGCTGGAGAAGGTTTGGGACAGCTGGAGAAGGTTTGGGACAGCTGGAGAAGGTTTGGGACAGCTCAGGAAGATTAGGCACGGCTCAGGAGGGTTAGGCTTGGCTCAGAAAGGTTTGGCACAGCTCAAGAAGGTTTGGCACAGCTCAGGGAGGTTAGATTCAGCTCAGGAAGGTTAGACACAGCTCGGGAGGGTTAAGCACAGCTCAGTGGAAGCAAACAGTAAGTTAGTGAGGGGGGTGAGCAGCCCAGCTCATTACGGGGAGGTGAGAGGTCATGCTTTGCCCATCCCAGGGTTAACAAACCCGGCACAGCCACCCTGAGGGCACGGGAGCTGCTTTGGCTGGACAGCAGAGATAAAAGAGTTCAGAGGGCTCACAAAAATAGGGTCCCTTCTACAGGGCCATGGGAAATGCCTCGTGCTCCAGCAACTTCAGGCTGCCCTCCTCTTCCTCGGCTGGCAACCCAGGGATCGGGCACCGGGCGAAGCTGGCTGCGCACCGGCAGCGCTGCGGGGCACTTCCTGCCAGCCATTAGAGCCAGTTGGGTGATTAATACCTTCCATGCATGAGGAAAAATGAAAGGCAGGTGGGAGGAGGAGGGTAGGGGAGTAGGGAGGAGGCAAATCCCTTCTGAGGGCAGTGGGGGGGTGTGGGGGCTTCCCCTGGCGTGGTGTGAGGAATTCGGAGCATCCTGCAGTCTGCAGCATTCACACCTCACAGGCATGATGCCATCGGACTCTGCATCTCACTGCTGTCCAGGAACCCCACAAAGCCATGTGGGATCCATGCTCTTGGCTGGAGCAGCTCTTCTCCCTTCACTTCCCTCCTGGGACAAGCTGGTGCTACCCCACAGGTCAGGCTTAGCATCATAGAAGAGAGAAGAGAGCTCCAAGCTCAGGCACCCCAAACTAGCACCCAGCCCTGCCCAACCAACCAGACCATGGCACTAAGTGCCCCAGCCAGGCTTGGCTTCAACACCTCCAGCCACGGCCACTCCACCACCTCCCTGGGCAGCCCATTCCAATGCCAATCACTCTCTCTCACAACAACTTCCTCCTAACATCCAGCCTAGACCTCCCCTGGCACAGCTTGAGGCTGTCCCCCCTTGTTCTGTTGCTGGCTGTCTGGGAGAAGAGACCAACCTCACCTGGCTACAGCCTCCCTTCAGGTAGTTGTAGACAGCAATGAGCTCTGCCCTGAGCCTCCTCTTCTCCAGCCTGCATCCCCCCAGCTCCCTTCCTTCGCATCCTTTAAATCCCTTGCAAAGCTCCTGGCTGGGGGAAAGGCTCCTCAGTGCTAAAGAAAGCTCCATTTCAGCACCTTAAATACACTTTCTTAAGAAAGAAAAATGTTGATTTTCTAAACAAACACTAAAAAAAGGAGAAGAATTCCAGCCTGGGGGCAGTCAGTGAAATGGCTGCAAGCTCATTGGAGCGTGGGTCCATTACCGGCCCCGGCTCCAAACCCCGCCGCATCCCAGTGCTTTATTCCAGGAGAGTGACTGACAGCCCCAGATCGATGCTGGCTTCACTCTTAAATAACCACACTGACCCTGGTGTGCTGGCATCAGGGAGAGGGCAAACGCTGCCAGATGGGCATCTCTCTGCAATGTCCCTTCTGTCAGCAGTGTGGCATGGGACTGGGCAAAGCCAGGCTGTGGCTGTCAGGAAGGTTTCAGGACAGAGCTGCTTCTGTATTTTGGAGGCTTGTTCAGTCTGGAGGAGGCTCCCAGGTGACCTTCTTGTGGCCTTTCAGTATCTGAAGGAGGCTTACAAAAAAGCTGGGGAGGGACTTTTTAGAACATCAGGGTGTGAGAGGACTGGGGGGAATGGAGCAAAGCTGAAGGTGAGGAGATTCAGCCTGGATGTGAGGAGGAAGTTGTTGAGCATGAGAGTGGTGAGAGCCTGGAATGGGTTGCCCAGGGAGGTGATTGAGGCCCCGTCCCTGGAGGTGTTTAAGGCCAGGCTGGATGAGGCTGTGGGTAGCCTGCTCTAGAGTAGGGTGTACCTGGGCATGACAGGGGACTTGGAACTGGCTGCTCCTTGTGGTCCCTTCCAACCCTGCCTGATTCTGTAATTCTATGACTATTTTTCTTTGCTTTAATTCGTGGGTTCTGTAGACAGAAAAACAACTGAGTTTGGGTTCAGCACTGGAAACAGCATTGTCCTGCCAGAAAGAGCCAGATGTGGCTCTGCTGACTGCTCAGACCATCCAGCAGGAAAGGTGCTTTGCTGTTCACAGTAAAGAGGAAAGCCCTGGGACAATTTGCTGAGCTGTCAGAATCCACAGGAGCTCCAGGAAACTCTGAGGTTCCTGGATATGCAAAATGGGAAATGCCCCTTTGACTCTTGCACCATCATCCTGGAGTTCTTAAAATCATTGAAGATGGCACCTGAGAGATGAACAAACTCAGGCTGCTGCAGGTCTGCAAAATACCAACCAGGTAAATTTTCCTTCCCCCTCTTTGAGTTCTATTTTGCCCAGTCCATCAGTTTGATACATCTCCAATGCCTGTATTTTGCTGTTTGAGGCACCAAAATCAGGCTAGCAGCAGATGCAGTTTGTTCCTGCAGCAGCCCTGGCAATGTCCTGTGCCCTGGCTTGAAGTGGCTCATTCCCGAGGTGACTTCTTTATCTCTGCATCTCTGACCCCTGCATGCCAGGCAGACTCCAGCCTGGTCAGAAACCAAGGTGCTCTGAGTCGAAGGTCACAAGTTACTGAGCTGAACTGGGAGAGAAATTCCAGGAGAGCAGATTGGGATTGTTTTAATTAAAAGGAAAGAGGCAGGGAAAGAGTTGGAGTGGGGGGGGCAAGGAAACACTTGAGCAATCAAACAACATTTCCCCCCCTGCCATGAGGACAAATGGTTTTAGGTGGACTGGAGGAAGGCTGAAACTGTCTTTATTTTTTCTAAAGGAAAGTGAAAAGGTGGATGTTGAATGATTGACAAATAAAGGGCACTCTGCCTTCATTTAAATATGCTCCTGGTTTGTGCAGAATATGTTAATTTATACATTGCCTAAATAGCCAGTAGCTATTGTCTGTAAAACCACATCAGATCAGGGCAGCAGGGCAGTTAATGTACTGGCTGGATGTTATGGCTGGTCAGTGAAGCGATCCCAGCTTCCTTCCACTGGCTCCCAGACCCTAAATGGAATAGCTGAGCTGTAAAAAACTGCCAGGGGCATCAACTGAAGTTCATTCTGTCAGCCCTCAATAGGACGAGGCTCTCCTTCCCACAAGGACCCCTACCTACCCTTGGATCCAGCCCTGCTCCTGCATCCTGCTCACCCCAGAGCTGTTCCCCTTCTGCTGGGAGCGAGTGGAGGAGCCTCCAGAGCCTTACAAGCCCCAACTCCATTCGTAGGGCTGACCTCAGAGACATGAGATGAGCATGGCCCAGGAGCTGGGGGATGCAGAGGCTGCCTGGAGCTCTGCAGCACCTTCCTCTGGCTCCCTGCTCCCCCGTGCCTCAGTTTCCCTGTCTGCAGGTTCTTCAGTCCCTTCAGCCCAGCTCTCTGGGGCTTTGGTCACATATTCTCTCTCTCAAGGTCCCACAGCACCTCTAAGCCTCCCCAAAAAGTCCTCCTCCCCTCCTACCATGCCATGCCCTGCTGTGGGAGTCCTCAGCCTGGCTGCCAGAGGAGCCCTGGGGCTCCAGCTGTGTTTTTAACACTGTGCCATCCCACCCCTGCCCAGCCTGTGCCACTGCCTTCCTGTGTAGCCATGACTTGGGCCAGTCACTGGAGCAATTTTTACTGCAGAGAGGCTCCTCATTAACAGGATTCTGGAGTTAATTAAGACACTCTTTCTCATCTCATTTAGATCTTTCCAAGAGTGCACACCAGGGAAATGCTGCTTCTCCTGGGGAGCCTTTGCTCACTCCACAGCTCACATCCCAGGGGCTGTCACATCCCAGGGCAAGGGTCTAGGGATGTCACCTTACAGGCTGGCAGGTCCTGGAACTTCTTTTTATCTAAAGGACCAAGTGATTATCACTGAAGCTCAGACTCCAAGACCACATTTCAGCTTTCCTAGTGCCCTCCATCTCTTGTACAATCCCACCAGCCTCCAGAGGTGAGTGAGTGGCCTCTTGCCTCTCATGTTGGCCCAGCAAGGTGGCCACGTTATGGATCCACCTTGCTTAAGGAAGATCCATCCTCTGCATTCCTGAATGCATTCCCAGAAATCAGGCTGGATTAAGTTTAGAATGATATGATAGGGAGTAATAATACTGCTGCCTTGCCCCTAATTATTTTCAATATAATGATGTACCCTCGAGAAGCCTTTTAAATAGCACACTCTGGTCCAAGGGATTCGTTTGCTGCAGGACAGAAAGATTCTTGGGGCTGAATCCTTCATCAGGATGAGGACAGGAGGGTGCTTGTAAAAAGCCTCTTTTGGTGGCCAACTGCCTGGATGGGCAGAGCCCCACGTGAGGACTTGCCCATCTGGGCAGCTGGCCACCAAAAGGTGCTCTTTACAAGCACCTCAGAATTTGGTTTCTTGGCAGCATGAAGAATTTGGCAAGAAATAATAATAGCTAAAAAGAGGCAAACCCCTGGAAGTCTGCAGGGAAGTATCAGTGCCAGACTCTGAGTTTCACTCTCTGTTATCAGCTTATCACTCCTTGCTTTTCTCATGCTTTAACCCCACCAAAGTGCTGCAGCTCTAACGTGTGGCTGCTTGGCTCTGAGGGAGGTTGGATTGCCAGTGCCTGCCTGGGCACAGGGAACTGGTGGGTGGACATTTCATCTCCCAATGCCCTGATAGAGCTCTGAAGCCTGGTGGATGGGTGTCTGTGCTGGTGTGCTCATGACTGGGCACAGACCTGTGCAGCCCTTCTGGCTGTTGGGATTAAACCACAGCTGCAGAGCAAGGGCCAGTGGCTTTGGCAGAGAGGAGTGGATGCAGCCATGGGATTTATCTGGGGTGTTTTAAGGTGCTGCATTCTGCTGAGCAAATGAGGGTACACTCAGGTGGGGTCCCATCCATGGCAGCAAGATGCCCTTGGGTGAGTTTTCCACTCTCCCTGTTACTTGCTGCACTCCCACTGCTGGTAACTAATCCTGGGGCTGGGATTCTCATGCCCAGCTGTGTCCTTCTCCCTTCAAACTTGTGGGATGCCCAAAGCAGAACCAGGTTTGTAGGTTTTAAGCAGTTTGTGATGAATCTGTAGGAATGGAGGTTTTCCCAGGATTTTTGGTTTTATTTATTTACTGGCACAACAGCTGAGAGCCCACCTGGACTTGATCCTGCAGAGACTTTCCTGTGCCCAAAAGCGTAGCCTGAGATCCCATGGAGCCAGAAGATGAGGGAAGCATCTGTGTAAATCAACACCTGCTTGAGCCCCTAGACCAGGAACCAACAACATCACCCAGTCTGGACCCTTAAATCCCTTTGGGAAAGGGAGGATTTCACATGAGAAGCAAAAAAACCCAGCCCAGCCCTTTCT
Source organism: Pogoniulus pusillus (assembly GCF_015220805.1). Taxonomy (NCBI): domain Eukaryota; kingdom Metazoa; phylum Chordata; class Aves; order Piciformes; family Lybiidae; genus Pogoniulus; species Pogoniulus pusillus. The sequence continues at coordinate 4,044,124 of NC_087300.1, read as the reverse complement.
GCTCATTCTCCCAGAGTCACTCTCCATGGAGGTGTTTGAGAAAAGACTGGATGGGGCTACCCCAGGCCAGCTCCCAAATGGGCTCCAGGACCCTGCCTTCATCCCATGGGATGGGTCCCCAGCTCCTCTGGGCTCAGCATGCAGATGGCAGCAGTCACTTGGTTGGTGGTGCAGGAAGTGATTGGCATTGGAATGGGCTGTCCAGGGAGGTGGTGGAGTTGCTGTCCCTGGAGGTGTTGAAGCCAAGCCTGGCTGGGGCAGGTCTGGTTGCTTGGCCAGGGCTGGGTGCTAGGTTGTGTTGTCTGAGCTTGGAGCTCTCTTCCAACCTGCTTCATTCTATGATTCTGTGACACTACTAAGACCAAACCAAGTGTTGACTAATAAAGACAGGGCTGTCACTCACCTTCCCCAGCTGAGACCTTGGCTCTTCTGTCCTGCCACACAAGTAACAGCCTGCACACATTCACTCTTCTCTTCCCAAGATGCCTTTTCTGAGCTCAAACACAAAATAATCTCCCAACAGAGCACTGTGAACACTTAACTCATTCAAGGTCAGTTCAAGTAGGGAAGCAGTCTTGATGAAGAATCACTTCTGGGCAGAGCTCAGGGCTTCTTCTCATGAACAAAGCTCTACTAATTGAGAGTAATTCAGATACTGAGAAGTGCTGCAGTTTTACTTCTCCTTGAATTGCCTTCTTGCAACATCTATGATTCCTCACAGCATCATCACAGAATCTTTTAGATTAAAAAAGACCTTCAAGTTCCTTGAGTCCAATCATTAATTTCACACTGACAAGACCTTGACTAAACCAAATCCCTCAGTACAACATCTAAGCACTATGAATCACTATGGGTGGAAAGGACCACCAGGACCATCCAGTCGGAAAGGACCACCAGGAGCATCCAGTCCAACCTTCATCCCAGCATCCTTCATCACCAGACCATAGCCTCAAGCACTACATCCACTCTTCTTTTAAACACCTCCAGGGATGGCAACTCCACCACCTCCCTGAGCAGCCTGTGCCAGTGCCTGAGCACCTGCTCAGCAAAGAACTTCCTCCCAACATCCAACCTAGACCTCCCCTGATGCAACTTGAGGCCATTTCCTTTTCTCCTATCATTAGTAATTCAGGAGAAGAGATCAGCTCCAGCCTCACTACAACCTCCTTTTAGGTAGTTGTAGAGGGCAATAAGGTCTCACAGGCTGCCCCTTCTCTACACCAGAGTTTGAAACCAAGGAGGAGTTTCTGAGGAAGCTGCTTCAGTGAAATAGTTAATGAGAGATGAAACCATTCCCCCCCCCCAACCCCAGCTCTCTCCCCTGCCCATCCTTCCCCCTCCCAAGCTCGCAATCCCTCTGAAAAGGGAAAAAAAAAAGAGAGAAAAAAGAGAAAAAACAGAAAAAGAAAGGGAAAAAAAGAGAAAAACAGAAAAAGAAAGGAAAAAGAAAGAGAAAAAAAAAACAGAAAAAGAAAGGGGAAAAAAAGAGAGAAAAACAGAAAAAGAAAGGGGAAAAAAAGAGAGAAAAACAGAAAAAGAAAGAGGGAAAAAAAGAGGGAAAAAAACAGAATAAGAAAGGAAAAAAAAGAGAGAAAAACAGAAAAAGAAAGGAAAAGAAAGAGGGAAAAAAACAGAAAAAGAAAGGGAAAAAAAGGAGAGAAAAACAGAAAAAGAAAGGGAAAAAAAGAGAGGAAAAAAAACAGAAAAACAAAGGGGGAAAAAAAGGAAAAAAAAAACAGAAAAAGAAAGGAAAAAAACCAGAAAAAGAAAGAAAAAAAAAAGCAGATAAAAACAGAAAAAGAAAGGAAAAAAAGAGAAAAAAACAGAAAAAGAAAGGAAAAAACACAACAGAAAAAGAAAGGGAAAAAAGATTTTAAAAAAACAGAAAAAGAAAGGAAAAAAAAAAGAGGAAAAGAAACAGAAAAAGAAAGGAAAAAAAGGAAAAAACAGAAAAAGAAAGGGAAAAAAGAGAAAAACAGTTAAAGAAAGGAAAAAAAGAGAGAAAAAACAGAAAAAGAAAGGAAAAAAAAAGATGAAAAAAAAACAGAAGAAGAAAGGAAAAAAAAGATAAAAAAACAGAAAAAGAAAGGAAAAAACCCCTCAGAATAATAATTAAAAGATGCCTAGAAACGCTCTTGGAAGAGCATAAATTCTGGAGATGAAAGTAAATGATTAAAATAATTAAATACTTCAAGTTGACAAGCAGAAGCAGAATCTTGCCAAGGGACATTTGTCGGTAATTAGTTAATTAATCCTAACACAAATTATAAGCCAGAACGAACCAGTCAGGCTGAACGCAGCCGGCTGTTCGGAATTAAACTTAGGGAAAGAGGGAGTGAGAGGAAAAGGAGGGAGAAAAGTTGCAGGGTTCTTGTGGAGCTGAAGGGAGAGGCTGCGTGGAGGCTGCCTGATGTCATCATAGGAAGAGTAATGTGATGACAGGGGGAGGAGGAATGGGTTTGAACTAGGAGAGCGGAGATTTAAGCTGGATGTTAGGATGAAGTTCTTTCCAATGAGGGTCGTGAGACACTGGAATAGGTTGCCCAGGGAGGTTGTGGAGCACAGAGGCACAGAATGTGATCAAAGATCACATTCTGTGCCTCTGTGCTCCACAATCTCCCTGGAGGTGTTCAAAGCTAAGTTGATCACATTCTGTGCTTTTGTGATCCACAATCTCCCTGGAGGTATTCAAAGCTAAGTTGATCACATTCTGTGCTTTTGTGCTCCACAACCTCCCTGGAGGAGTTCAAAGCTAAGTTGATCACATTCTGTGCTTTTGTGCTCCACAACCTCCCTGGAGGTGTTCAAAGCTAAGTTGATCACATTCTGTGCTTTTGTGCTCCACAACCTCCCTGGAGGTGTTCAAAGCTAAGTTGATCACATTCTGTGCTTTTGTGATCCACAACCTCCCTGGAGGTGTTCAAGTTCTTTCCAATGAGGGTGGTGAGACACTGGCACAGGTTGCCCAGGGAGGTTGTGTAGCACAGAGGCACAGAATGGGATCTCTGTGCTCCACAACCTCCCTGGAGGTGTTCAAAGCTAAGTTGATCACATTCTGTGCTTTTGTGATCCACAACCTCCCTGGAGGTGTTCAAGGCTAGGTTGGATGGTGAGACATTGGAATAGGTTGCCCAGGGAGGCTGTGGAGCACAGAAGCACAACCCTCCCTGGAGGTGTTTGAGGCTAGGTTGGATGTTGAGACATTGGAACAGGTTGCCCAGGGAGGTTGTGGAGTTTGAACTGGCAGAGGGGAGTTTTAAGCTGGATGTTAGGATGAAGTTCTTTCCAATAAGGGTGGTGAGACACTGGCACAGGTTGCCCAGGGAGGTGGTGGAGCACAGAAGCACAGAATGGGATCAAAGATCACAACCTCCCTGGAGGTGTTCAAAGCTAGGTTGGATGGTGAAACACTGGAACAGGTTGCTCAGGGAGGCACAGAAGCACAGAGGTCAGGTTGAATGAGGCCCTGAGCTACCTGTTTCAGTGGGAGGTTGGAACTGGCTGAGCTTTGAAGTCCCTTCCAACCTAAACCTTTCTATGATTCTGTGAAGAGAAGTCAGGGAGATGGAGCTTGCTGGGGCAACAGAGCAGCTGCTGGGGCAAGAGCAGCTGCTGGAGCACTCCACTTCTCTCCTCTGCTCTTGGGGTGCTCCCAGCTGCTCAGCCTCCAACTTTTCCTGTTGCTCATATCCACCCCCCCCCCCCAACTTTTCCCACTCAGCTCCTCCCCAGCATGTACTCTGCCCTGGCTTCACATGAGAAGGCTTTCACTACCTCTTGGTCCCCTCCACAGCTCACATACAGCATCTCTGAGGAGTTCTTGACCAGCACCCAAAGCAATTTTATCCTCCCTGTACCCTCTGCACTCTCACTGCTATGTGGATAACAGCATCTGTGGCCAAAAGGAACCACAGACACCAGCACACCTGCTGGGAGGGGGCACTGGCAGGTGGTGGTGTCCCAAGAGAGCTCCTGCAAGGCTTTTGGAGCTGATGAATAGATCAAGGATGGGGAGATAAGATCCAGACTGGACTGCATTCCCATTCCCAGTGGGATAGGATGGTTGGAGCAGGCTGTGCTGGGATTTCCACCCTTTTTCTGTCAATCAACATGGAACAAAGGCTCCCCAGCTCTTTTTCCAGCTCTGCCACTGATGCCAGTGTGTGATGCATCTCCTTGGGTCCCCAGGGAGACAGTGACATGAATCCAGTGGTTTCTGGAGAACAGGCATGGGCCAGGATGGAGACAGTGACATGAATCCAGTGGTTTCTGGAGAACAGGCATGGGCCAGGATGGAGGCAGTGACATGAATCCAGTGGTTTCTGGAGAACAGGCATGGGCCAGGATGGAGGCAATGACATGAATCCAGTGGTTTCTGGAGAACAGGCATGGGCCAGGATGGAGACAGTGACATGAATCCAGTGGTTTCTGGTAAACAGGCATGGGCCAGGATGGAGACAGTGACATGAATCCAGTGGTTTCTGGAGAACAGGCATGGGCCAGGATGGAGGCAGTGACATGAATCCAGTGGTTTCTGGAGAACAGGCATGGGCCAGGATCTCAGGAGGGGTCCCATTTTTGGTGTTGAGAGAGGAGCTGCAAATTCCCTGCTCATTAACCCCCTGCCTTGGAAAGTGTTTCTAGAATGGGCTGGAGAAGCAGAGTTGGTGCTCAGGAGCTGGGTCCAGCTGGAGAAACTGGGTGCAAATGACACCAAAGCACATTTGTGGTCAGCAGGGACCTGGCATGAGCCTGGTGCACATCGGCTTACTGGGAAGAATGGGGAAGACAGAGCTTCTGCTATACCTTGAGCAATGGGAAGAGGTTAATGAGCTGCAGGCTGGTTTGCCACCTCTGGTCACCTTGGCTCAGGTCCAATTTTCAGCCCTAGATTAAGTGAGCCCAGCGATCCACAGGCAAGGCACAGTGAGTGACAGCTCATATGTGGCAGTGTCCTGCTGCATTCACACGTCGAACAGGGACTGCAGAGACAGCAAGGGCCAGGCTTTGCCCTTCCTCCAGCACACACACACACACACACACACACACAAAGACTCCTGAACAGAGAGGAATTGGTGATCCTACAGAGAGGACCTGTGCATCCCCAGCACAGGAACACTTCAATGTGACAAACTGGGCCAAACGACAGCTGGCGATGCAGGCGAAGTGAGAAGTGGGACACACAAGTCAGAAATGGGCTTTTAGCAGCAAGGAAAAGGAGCCAAGAAATATTTAGATAGAATAAAGAGCTGCTGGGGAAGTGTGACTTTCCCACAGAGCCCAGGCTGTCAGAGGGGCTGCCAGGCACTGATGTGCCACGGCTGGGCTCCTGGTGCCGTGCGGGTGGAAGCGGGGACATGAGGGCACACATGGCTGTCTACTGATGGCTTTTACATGCATGGGGAGATGGAGGTGATTTAGAAAGAGCTTCTTTACCTTGAGGCTGACTAAGCACTGGAACAGGCTGCCAGAGAGACTGTGGAGTCTCCTTCTCCAGGCTGCCTTGACTCGATCCTGTGTGGCCTGCCCTGCCCTAGGTGATCCTGCCTTGGTGGGGAGGTTGGACTTGGTGATGTCTGGAGGTCCCTTCCAATTCCTATCGTTCTAAAATTCAGGCTGAAAGACTTGGAATTGTTCAGTATAGAGAAAAGAAGGCTCCAGGGAGATCTTAGAGCAGCCTTCCAGTACCTGCAGGAGTTGCAGGAGAGCTGGGGAGGGACTTCTGACAAGGGCTTGTAGTGCTGGGACAAGAGGGAATGGATTGAAGCCTGAGGAGAGCAGATGCACTCTAGAGATTAGGAAGAAATTCTTTACAGTGAGGGTGGTAAGACACTGAAACAGGTTGCCCAGGGAGGCTGAGGGTGCCCTTTCCCTTGGAGGTATTCAAGGCCAGGATGGATGAGGCTTCAAGCAACCTGCTCTGGTGGAAGGTGTCCATGCCCACGGCAGAGGGCTTGGAACTAGATCATAGAATCATAGCATAATAGAATCAACCAGGTTGGAAGAGAGCTCCAAGCTCAGCCAGCCCAACCTAGCACCCAGCCCTGTCCAGTCAACCAGACCATGGCACTAAGTGCCCCAGCCAGGCTTGGCTTCAACACCTCCAGGGACAGTGACTCCAACACCTCCCTGGGCAGCCCATTCCAATGCCAATCACTCTGGGAAGAAATTCCTCCTAACATCCAGCCTGGACCTCCCCTGGCACAACTTGAGACTCTGTCCCCTTGTTCTGTTGCTGCTTGCCTGGCAGCAGAGCCCAACCCCACCTGGCTACAGCCTCCCTTCAGGCAGCTGCAGACAGCAATGAGCTCTGCCCTGAGCCTCCTCTTCTGCAGGCTGCACACCCCCAGCTCCCTCACCCTCCTCACAGTGCTGTGCTCCAGACCCCTCACCAGCTTTATCACCCTTCTCTGGACACCTTCCAGCATCTCAACATCTTTAAGATCCCTTCCAACCCAAACCATTCTATGAATCCCTTAATTCTATAAAAGACAACAAGAACTTAACACCAAAACCACCTAAGGCTCATCCCTTTTGGCCCAAATTCAGTGGGACACAGAGGGAGCAGGTCCCTGTCTGCCATCGGAGCTCTACCCAGGGCTCCGCTGAAGAGAAAGTTTGATTCCTCATGTGTGTGAGCATGTGTCCCCCCCTGTTCTAAGTGCTTTGCATTATGTGAGCTCTGACCTTCAGAGGGGAACAGAAGGAATATTCTCCCCCCTGGGGCTAGAGTTGTCAGTGGAATGTCTGTCTTCCTTAATAATCTCAATCCGGGTGACAGGGGACAGGGCATTTTGCTCCGAACGAACGCACTGTAGAAACTGTCAGATGGAATTTGTCTCAAGAAGCAACATCTCCATCTATTCAGGGTCATAATTGCAGGCATCTTCTGACCTGTGGAGCAGCACATTTTTTTTTTTCTTTTTTTTTCTTCTTCTTTCCTGCTAATAAAGCAAAAAAAAGGAAAGGAGCCCTAAAATAGGTGGGTTTGGTCCTCAGCAGAGCTTTGGATTAGATCTAAATGGATTCTGCATCCAGCAGGATGCTTCTTGGGGTTGTTTGTTGCTTGCTTCTTTTACAATCCATTCTGCACAGAAGTGAGGTGGCAGAAAAAAAAAGGATAGAGGCTGCCCTTCAGTGGGCTGGAGGAATGGCTTATTTACTCCTATAGCATAGCATCACAGAATGTCAGGGGCTGGAAGGGACCTCTAAAGCTCAGCCAGTCCAAGCCCCCTGCCAGAGCAGGAACATCTAGACCAGATCATACAGAATCATAGAATCTAGCTGGTTGGAAGAGACCTCCAAGCTCAGCCAGTCCAACCTAGCACCCAGCCCTAGCCAGTCACCTAGACCATGGAACTAAATGCCCCAGCCAGGCTTTTCTTGAACACCTCCAGGGACAGCAACTCCCCCCCGCCCCCCCCACCGGGCAGCCCATTCCAATGCCAATCACTCTCTCTGACAACAACTTCCTCCTAACATCCAGCCTAGACCTCCCCTGGCACAACTTGAGACTGTGCCCCCTTGTTCTGTTGCTGGTTGCCTGGCAGAAGAGACCAACCCCCACCTGGCTACAACCTCCCTTCAGGTAGTTGTAGACAGCAATGAGGTCACCCCTGAGTCTCCTCCGGGCAGGCAGGAACACATCCAGGCAGGTGTGGTGGTTTGGGTGTTCCCTGCCCCCCCCCTCACTCTGGAAATCACCCAGACTAGACTCAGCTGTCTCTGGAAATGGAATGAAGCTGACATTTACAGCTTGGCTCAATAGACCAGCAGGTACTTACAGTCTATACAGTTATAGACAGAAATAGACAAGCTAAAAGGTAATACAGACACACAGCAGCCCTCCCAGAGACCTGAGTCCCCAGGAGGGGCTCCCAACCGCCCTCCCAGCTTCTCCCACCCCTCAGCCTTACCCCAGGCATTGCCTTGTGCCCCAAGGAAGAATGGAAGGTTGGCCAGGGGGGTTAGGAAGCAAGTGGATTAGTCAGAGAGACAGAGAGTGAGGTTAGAGAGGAATGCTGCTCAAAAGCCCAGGCTGTGCCTGCACTGCCTTATCTGTGTTTATACTCTTGTTCTTACACACCTCAGCAAGCCTATGAGTGAAGCAGACTTCACCATTGTTTCCCTTTCACAGCCTGTAATCTACTTCTTCTCACCAAAACATTCTAGCTAGCTTCAAACTAGCACAGCAGGTTTTGAACATCTCCAGAGAAGGAGACTCCACAACCCCCCTGGGCAGCCTGTTCCAGGGTTCTGTCACCCTCACAGTGAAAAAATTCCTCCTCACGTTTAAATTAAACTTCCTGTGCCTCAGCTTCCACCATTGCTCCTTGTCCTGTGATCAGGCATCACCCAGCAGAGCCTGGCTCCAGCCTCCTGGCACTCTTTATCTATTTTTCACCATTGATGAGGTCACCTTTCAGTCTCCTCTTCTCCAAGCAGCACAGCCCCATCTCCCTCGGTCTTTCCTTGTAAGAGAGATGTTCCATTCCCTTCAGCATCTTCATAGCTCTGCACTGGACACTCCCAAGCAATTCCTGTCTCCCAACTGCCTTCCTCTCTGAGTTCCCTCCACACTGAGAGTGGCCAGAGTCTCTTTAAGGAACTGAATAAGTAACTAAAAGGGTAATTAACCAAATGAGCACGCCACTGACTTGATTGTGCTTTCCTCACTTTTTAAAGTGCAGGAAATAGTAAGAGAAGCAATAATTCAGTGACCAGCAGGAATTCAAACAGAAGGATAGAGCCAGAGGAGCTGGAGGGAGAGCTTTGAGGAGATGCTGCTGTCCCATGACACTGGAGGGATTGGTTTGGTTAAATATGTTGAGTTCTTGATATGAGCTTCCTCAGTGGGAGGGAAGGGGGGAAAAAAATGATCCAGTGACTCACTTGAAGCAGTTTTTCTTTTCCTGGTTTAATTTCACAGTTGGCAATGGTGGTGAAATCAAATCATCCCAGCAGTCCCACTGTGTGGTTATGGATCATGCTCCACTCAAAGCTGGGCCTGGAACTGGGATCACCAACCTGGTTTTGCATAAGAGAGCTTTTGCTACACTCAGCTGCAGGCTTTGTTGTGTCCCCATCTCACCAAGGAGGTCTGAGCAGCAAATCAGACTGGGAGAGGGAGTTCAAAGCTACCCCCATGAGAAGCAGCCTTGATGCTCTGAGCTGCTGGGGAGGCTCTCAGAAATAGGAAAAACAGGAACTAACTCTCCCTGTCCATGGCCATGGCAGCTGTTTGTGGTGAATATCCTCTCACCCACTGCCAGGAGACAATGATAACCACCGAAGGAGTGCTCAGGAAGGAGCATCCCAATGAAGAGCAGGGCCCCAGCTGGTCTCTGCAATGTTCTCACCTGCAAGATCAATCCTGCCAGAGACACACAAGCGCTAATCAGCTCTATTGACACAGCAGCCAGCAGGTGACAGCCCATTTTCACCTGCACACTCCAGTGAAGACTCTGTTCTTGCCATCCCAGGTGAAGGGTAAACACCCTGCAGTGAACCTGGGATCAGGGAAGCAGAGCTGCTGGCAGTGAGGGGCTGCCATGGGATGCAGAGCCCACAGGATCAACACTGCCAGGCATGGACATCTCCTAACAAGCTGAGTTGGAATGAGGACCCTCAGAACCATGGAACAGAATCACAGAAGCATTTTGGTTGGAAGAGACCTTGAAGATGATCACTGAGTGCAACTGTGAGCCCAGCACTGCCAGGTCACCATGTCCCTCTGTGCCACATCTCCATGGCTTTGAAACTCCTCCAGGGATGGGGATTCCACCACTGCCCTGGGCAGCCTGGGTCAGGGAAGAAATTGTTCTTCATATGTACTGCAAACCTGCTCTGGAGGAACTTGAGGCCATTTCCCCTTGTCCTACTGCTCGTTCTTTGGGAGAAGTAGGAAGGAGTTTTGCTAGCAGGTGAAGAGGACACATTCCCTCTGGACTGACCTGAGCTTGCAGGGGAGCTGGGCAGAACAAACACATGAAAGAAACCCTCTGCAGCTTTTGCTAGCTGAAACTTCAGCAAGAGCTGCTCTGCAGTGACTCAGAGGCATCCCGGTGGGAGGACAGAGACAGGAGCAGACTTAGCACCAGCAGCTGTCCACCAGCCTGGGCATGGGAGGACCAACCCAAGGTTTGTCCCTGCCCATCCCTAAGGAGAACCTGTTTAGCTATACTATTTTTAGGCCCAGAGAAAGTCATATCAAGGAGATCTGTGGAGCCCAGACGTGGAGATTAAGAACAAAGCTCCAAGTAAGCCCTGCAGAGTTCATCGCGGGGTTGTGGATCCGAAGGGCACGCCCCAGCAGCTGGAGAGCAGCTCGGTGAATCAAGATGTCTCTACCAACCTGCCTGTGGTCTCCACTAAATCTCTTCTCTCTGGGCCTTCATTTCCTGCACCTGAAATAGCAAGAACTCCAGGATCCTCCTCTCTGGGAAGCAGGGAGCTCCCAGCAGGAAATCTCATCTAGGCACTGCAGCTACTGGAACATCACCCAGTAATTCCATACTGGGAGAGATGACTGCAGAGGGCAAGCACCAGTCAGACAACCCCCAGGATGAAAAATACCTCCCATACCACAGCCATGCATCATCCCACAGCCTTCTGAGCTGGGAAGAGATGCTTCAGGGCAGCATTGCCCAGATTTGGTTGAGCCAACACACCCAGGAGGGCTCAACATTGCTCTTCTGGAAGGGGTACAGCAACTTGGGATCACCAGATTGGGAGGCAGAGGTAGAACCTGCAGAAGTGGAACTTGTAGAGTTTTCCTCCTTGTCTCCCACACCTGGGGCACTGTGTTTGCTCTAAAGAATGTACTGCTCTTCTAACAGGTGGCAGAGATGGATGGCAGAGAGATGGATGGCAGTCACCAAGCAGCTGGCCAGCAGGAGAGGATTTCAGTGAGCAAAGGGCTTGTTCCTGGCTGAATGGCCACAAATACTTGACAGCTTCTCTGCACAGGAGCTCTTCTGCTCTTCTGGCCACAGCAGACTTGTATCTTTGCCCAAGTGGCCAAGAAGACAAATGGTATTCTGGGGTGTCTTAAGAAGAGTGTGGCCAGCAGGTGGAAGGAGGTTCTCCTTCCCCTGTACTCTGTCCTAGTGAGGCCACAGCTGGAGTACTGGGTCCAATTCTGGGTTCCCCAGTTCAAAGTGAAGAGGGAACTACTGGGCAGAGTCCAGAAGAGGCTTAAAAAATGCTGAGGGGACTGCAGCATGTCTGTGAGGGGGAAAGGCTGAGTGACCTGGGGCTGTTTAGCTTGGAGATGAGAGTCTGAGAGGGGATCTTCTCAGGGTCAGCAAGATCTAGAGGGTGGGGAGCAAGAGGATGGGGCCAGGCTCCTGTCAGTTGTGGCCAGTGAATGTGCAGAGCACAACACAAGAACCACACAGGACCCCAAGCCACTGCTCACAGGGCAGTGAGGCAGCTGGCACTGGGCTGGCAGTGGGGAGCAGCCTGCTCAGGTGGAAGTGATCTCGTTGTGCAGAGGTAAGAGCACTAACTGCAGTATGTCAGGGGCAAGGTGTGGAGATGTGGTGATAAAGCAGAAGACAAAGAAATGCTGAAAGGTTTGCAAAGGCAGCTCATGTCCTCACAGCCCCTTGTTTGCCAACTGTTGATGCAAAGGTTTGTCTGCATTTTCTGCCCAGCTCTGAGCTCTCTGCTGGAGCAGCCAGCACCCAGTGAAGAGGCTGAGATGCTTTCCTCTGTAAATATCATCCTAAATTAGCAAGTGCTGGTCAGTCTGCATCACTGGAGATGAGCAATTACTGCCCAGGCCAGATCCCCAGCTGGTGACAGCTCAAATAGCTCCAGAGGCTGGGCTTGGTGGATTTATACTCACTGCAGAGCTGACTCTGGGCTGCAGTGAGGACTCTTTTTACTCACATGGATTATTTTACAGGTTTCCCCACACAACAAACTGCTTGCCTGCCTTTGTAGAGAGATCATGACAGCTCTTCATCCTCAGCAGGTTTTCTACCTCTCAGCCATCCCACTTTACCCTGTCTCAACCAGTTTGTCTCTACTGAATTTCCTTTATTGCATTTATCTTTACACTGTTTGATGGTGTGGAGCAGCTCAGGGACTTAGGGTAAATTCCACACCAAATTCAAGCTCTTTCCTCCTTTGTGGGTCATCTCTTCTTTTCCATTCCAGGGCTGCTCACAGGATCAGCCTTCCCTTTTAAGAAGGTACTGCACTTGCAGCTAAGGCACACTTGACATGATGGAAGCTGGGGTGGGAGGGTGAGAGGATGGGAGGGTGAGAGGATGGGAGGGTGAGCTCCCCACTCTGTCACAGCCTCTTGATGCTTTATACCAGGATGCTTCAGCTCCACAACTGAGGGAGAGTACTCCAAGGACCACAAGAATGGTCCAAGGGCTGGAGTACCTCTCCTACAACTCCTGAGAGAGTTGAAGTTCTTCAGCTTTGGAGAAGAGAAGGCTCCAGGGAAGCTTTCTGGTGGTCTTTCAATGCTTCAAGGGACAGACCAGAAAGCTGGGGACAGACTTTTGAGCCCCTGCTGGGGGCTGTGACAAGAGAAGTGGTGATGGTTTAAATTAAAAGAGGGAGATTTAGACTAAGAGAAGGAAGATATTTTTGATGGTGAGGTTGGTGAGACTCTGTTCCAGGATGCTCAGAGAGGTTGGAGATGCCCTATTCCTGTAATCATTCCAGGTCAGGTTGAGCAACCTGCTCTAGCAGTAGATATCCCTGCTGACTGGAGGGGGCTTGGACTGAGTGACCTTTAAAGGTCCTTTCCAACCCAAACCATCCTGTAATTCTATGACCACAAAGTGTTTAGATATCTCAGGATCCTGGAAACTGTACCTTGTGCATCAGGCCATGCCAGCACATGTCAGAGTTTTACATAGGCTGCTTAGCATCCTTGTGCTCTTCAGAGCTTTTGTCCTTGCAATAACCCCCAAGGAGGACAATTTCCCATTACTGGTAGAAACTATTCCCCAAGTTCCTCCAGGCAGGCTTGTTCTACTCTCCTTCTTGATGTCCTGATGTCAGGAGTGCCTGGAGAAGAGGAGGCTCAGGGGGGACCTCATTGCTGTCTACAACTACCTGAAAGGTGGTTGTAGCCAGGTGGGGGTTGGTCTCTTCTGCCAGGAACCCAGCAGCAGAACAAGGGGACACAGTCTCAAGTTATGTCAGAGGAGGTCTAGGCTGGGTGTTAGGAGGAAGCTGTTAGCAGAGAGAGAGAATGGCATTGGAATGGGCTGCCCAGGGAGGTGGTGGAGTCACCATCCCTGGAGGTGTTCAAGCAAAGCCTGGCTGGGGCACTTAGTGCTATGGTCTGGTTGATTGTGCAGGGCTGGGTGCTAGGTTGGACTGGCTGAGCTTGGAGCTCTCTTCCAACCTGCTTGATTCTGTGATTCTATGACTCACTCCATGAAGAGGAGCAGTAGGTGTATCCTGGTTGCACGCCTGCTTCCTAAAGAGGGAAATTCAATCCATCAAGCAAATTCAATAACAACCTCCCCATTTAATTGTACCCTAGGGCCCCACAAGGAAAAGGGAGCTGCTGATTTTGTGTGTGTGTGTGTGTTTGTTTGTTACCCTCTAAAAAATACCTGCAAAGTTAGACTGGCTGGGTGTGTGTGAGCACACGTGGAAAGAAGGGGGGGGAAATGTGTTTCAGGCTCCAGGTTTTCTGTGGATCCACTGGTGTGGAGCGTGGCTATTGTTAGGTAAAAGCAAACATCCTGTTTTGATTTATGCACGCAGCACTCAATTTAACAAGTGTAGCTACAGGCAATTGGAGAACAGTCAAAATGGTGAATTTGCTGCTTATGCTCATTTATACAGTTTCCTGAAGACAGTTTGCTGTTGCTTTTTGGCATGGGTAGTAGTTTTTAAACCACACAAAGGTTATGCCCAGTTCTCTTTCATTTCCAGAGCGGCTCTCTTGGTTTAGGTGCAGTTGAGTCTTTGCCACGTGCTGTAGATGCAGTTTTATTTCCTGGGGCTGAAGGTGGGGGTGAGTTTAATGCTCTGGTGGCCTCTTTCATCAGCGTGGGGCTGGGGCTTTGTGAACATATAGATGGGGCTCGGGCAGGGGCAGAGCCTAATCAATAAACCAAGTGCCAGCTGGAGTGACTCTGCTTGGCAGGATGGCGCCTGCAGTTAGACCATGTCCAGGCGATCAGAGCATTTGTTTTGTTCCTCTTATTATCAATTATCTACGTTACAGCCACACTTGGAAGCTTCTGGGCTCTGCAGAGCCACTTCCAACAAGACATTTTTTGCCCTGAGAGATTTAAGTAGATTGAGAGGGGAGCAAGGGGCGGGGGGCGTGGGGAAGAATAGCAAAGAACAGCATTTGCTCATCAGCAGCTGTCAGAATCCATGTCTGGCCAAGCAACGGAACACAGACACCATCTAAGCTCTGTACCTGAGCTCATGGAGGAGCTCTGAAACCAACAGCTGATAGGAAAATCCACAGGGACATCTGTGGCACAGGGGCTTTCCCTTGCTGCCTGGCAGGGACACATCAGTCAGGGAAAAAAATCGTGTCAGGGCTCAGCAGGTGAGTCAAGCTTGACCCTTTAGACTGTGGGGCATTCTTCTCAGGATGCTGTTTGGAGCGGCAGGAGGGACCCCAGGCTGGGCACACACCCCCTCATTACTGGCTTTGGACCAGGCTGTCACCACAAACCGCAGCAGGAACCCCACACCATGGCTTGGGGGCTCAGCTCCAGATGCAGCTGGCACTGCTGGCTGCTCCTGACACAGAAAGATGGGCAGCAAATCAATCACTCCATCGCTCCTGGAAGGATTTCACTGTCTCTTCACAGTTCAGTTCCTTTTGACTACACAGATCAGAGGCTGCAGGAGAGCCAGCTCTTTATTTCCCAAAGAATCTGTGCCCAAGGAACAGGCAGCCTTAGAAGGAGGCTTTGCAGCACTTTTCTTTCCTCTTGGACCTCTGTGCAAGCAGCCAGAGCTGAGGCAGCCAGGCCAGTCCTGTCGTGTTCCATGGGCGATTTTCACCACTTCATGCCTCGGAGTTGTGCTTTTTAACAGCAAACACTTTGTGGTTTGGCTGGGAACGGCACCAGATTGGCAGGATTTGTCTCAAAGGGTATTTGCTGACAGGAAACCCCAGTTCGTCCCCAAACTGCCACCCCCGGAGTGTCTGAGGAGCCTGAGCTCCGGATAGGGCTGGGTGCTAGGTTGGACTCGGTGATCTTAGCCTGGAGGAGGCTCAGGGGTGACCTTATTGCTGCCTACAACTACCTGAGGGGTGGTTGTGGCCAGGGGGAGGTTGCTCTCTTCTCTCAGGTGGCCAGCACCAGAACGAGAGGACACAGCCTCAGGCTGTGCCAGGGGAGATTTAGGCTGGAGGTGAGGAGAAAGTTCTTCCCTGAGAGAGTCATTGGACACTGGAATGGGCTGCCCGGGGAGGTGGTGGAGTCGCCGTCCCTGGAGCTGTTCAAGGCAGGACTGGACGTGGCACTTGGTGCCATGGTCTGGCCTTGAGCTCTGTGGTAAAGGGTTGGACTTGATGATCTGTGAGGTCTCTTCCAACCTTGATGATACTGTGATACTGTGATCTTGGAGGTCTCTTCCAAGCTGGTTAACTGTATGATTAACCTAGGGAATTAGATATCTGTCTGGACACACACCTGATCCACATCCAAACCTCTAACCTGTACCCTGGCACCCTCTCCCAGCCTCCTCCCATACTCCAAACCCTGGAGCTGCAAGAAGAGCAGCGACAATAAAGACACCTCCCACGAATGACCTTTACTAGACAGACACAGAAACGGACACGGAGAAAACGCAGAGAACAGGAGGAAAAACCCCAGAACGCCACCCACAAAGCACATTTCCACCCTGCCCCAGATTTCTCTTCGCACTGCACCTGACACTCGCCAGCTAGGGGCGAAGAAAAGCTCCGTCCGCACAGACGCGGCTGAGCGCACCCAGGAGCAGCTGCGCGGCTCCGCTCCGGACCGACCCAACCCTGCAACCCAGGCCGGCGGGACGCTGACAAACCAACCCACACCTCCCGCCACCCGCCTTCCCCTGCCAGCTGCCGCCCCCCGGCTCCTTAGCGGCTGTCAGTAGTCAATGGGGAGGGTGTAAGAGGAGCGGATCGGCTGCCGCTCGGCTCCGGTAACAGCCCCGGGTGGCTCCGGCGGCCCCGAGCGCTCGCCCCGCCCCGCCCCTACGTAATGCCCCCAGCGGGGGGGGGGGGGGGAGGGGGAAGGAAGACGTCATCGCCGCGCGCCGCGCGTGCGCCTGGCTGGGTCGCTTCGCTGTGTCACGGCGCGGCCCGAGCCTCGCAGCGCCATGGAGTACCTGATCGGCATCCGCGGCCCCGACTACGTCCTGGTGTCTGCCGACACCGTGGCGGCCTCCAGCATTGTCCAGATGAAGCATGGTGAGAGGCGAGGCCTGAGTTGTTCCCCTAGGGCTGAGCTGGGCGGGGGGGACGGACGGTAGCTCTGTTGTTCCCGTGGCGGGCCTAGTGCCGTAGCCGTGGGGTGCGGTGAGGAGCCAGCGACACCAAGGATGGGCTCCTTGGGTGTGGTTTGAGTGTTCTTAGCCTCTGGCTGAGGCCGTTAGGCCGGAGGGGGAGGGTAAATGCTGCTGTGTCAGTTCGGGGGTTCTTCTTTGAAGTATCTCTGTGAGGAGGAAAGGTTGAGAGACCTGAGGCGATGTTGGCCAAAAAGCCTCTAGAAATTTGGGGCAGTACTTAGAATGTTGACATTTACTGCCGGTGGCTTTACTTTGTAACCGGCTTGCGAGGGCTGAGCAGTGTGTCGGTGCCTTCCCTGAGCTCAAGCCTGCCACTTCTGTGCTTTACTAACTCTTGAGCTCGTAGTGGAGGATTGTGACACTCGCTACCTGTCTTGCAGCAGAGATTATTCAGCAGCGAGTAGTCAACTGAATTCTCCCCACCCCATGGGATGAGGAGGAGGGCAGGAACCATCTTCCCGAGGGAATCACTTTGGACCCTCCCACTCTGTTTCTCTGGGTTGTGTTTAACAACTTTGGTGCCACCAGTTGTGGGAAGGTCATAATTTGGTTACTCAGGTGAGAGGCCTTGAGCACAGCCCTACAAAGAGAGGCTGAGGGAGCTGGGATTGGTTAGCCTGGAGAAGAGGAGGCTCAGGGGTGACCTTATTGCTGTCTACAACTACCTGAGGGGAGGTTGTGGCCAGGAGGAGGTTGCTCTCTTCTCTCAGGTGGCCAGCACCAGAACGAGAGGACAAAACCTCAAGTTACGCCAGGGGAGATTTAGGCTGGAGGTGAGGAGAAAGTTCTTCCCTGAGAGAGTCATTGGACACTGGAATGGGCTGCCCGGGGAGGTGGTGGAGTCGCCGTCCCTGGAGCTGTTCAAGCAGGACTGGACGTGGCACTTGGTGCCATGGTCTAGCCTTGAGCTCTGTGGTAAAGGGTTGGACTTGATCTATGAGGTCTCTTCCAACCTTGGTGATGCTGTGATACTGTGAAAAGTCATGATGTATTGTGATATCAGCAAAGTAATTCCTTCTTTCTCTTGGTCATGACTCTAAATGTTGTTTTTCTTTGCCTAGACCATGACAAAATGTTTAAGATGAGTGAAAAGATCTTACTGCTATGTGTTGGGGAGGCTGGAGACACTGTACAGTTTGCAGAGTACATCCAGAAGAACGTTCAGCTCTACAAAATGAGGAATGGTGAGTGAAGGAGAACAGTTAGTGCCCTGGCTGTGGGAGAAAAGTGGACTTTAGAGTTGAATGGTGGGGAAACATGCTGCTCTCAGGGCTGCTCTGGCTTTAAGGATTTCAGCAGCAGTGGCAGCAAAGGCAGGAGCGATGAAAGGGAGGTTGGATTATATCATATAAACCAAAAGCCAGAGCCCAGCTAACACATTAGTAATAGAAATGACACAATAACAGGTTTAATGGTAAACCATTTCTCTTAATACATCTATTGCATGCCAACTGTTACCAGCTTGCCTGAAAAAATTGGGCTGCCTGCTCACAGTACTTGACTTCTTTTGGAAGCTGTTATAATGGTCTGTAGGGAATGGACTTTGAGAGCCCTTTTTGTGCTTGCAACATTCAGAATAGATTGGAAAAGGACAAAATTGTAGCCAGGTGGGGGGTGGCCTCTTCTCCCAGGCAACCAGCAATAGAACAAGGGGACACAGTCTGAAGTTGTGCTGGGTAAAGTATAGGCTGGATGTTAGGAGGAAGTTGTTGGCAGAGAGAGTGATAGGCATTGGAATGGGCTGCCCAGGGAGGTGGTGGAGGCACCGTCCCTGGAGGTGTTCAAGAACAGACTGGATGAGGCACTTAGTGCCATGGCCTGGATGATTGGCTAGGGCTGGGTGCTAGGTTGGACTGGATGATCTTCGAGGTCTCTTCCAACCAGCTTGATTCTATGAAATGGCAGAATGGTTTGCCCTGTTTCAGACTAGGAATGAGAAGCCAGGAAGGGAAATGTAGCTATGGACTTGTGCTGTTACCCAATACATTTCTTCTCTAGGTTATGAGTTGTCTCCTACTGCAGCTGCAAACTTCACGCGGCGGAACCTTGCCGACTATCTCCGGAGTCGAGTGAGTAATGGGTGAAGGATTTTGGCAAAGCCTTACAGGAAAAAACATCCATTTTTAAATACTGGAGTCTGAAAGGGATGGCAGCTTCCTGTCTTGAGTGATTAATTCCCTTTGAAAGGATTTTTTTGCCTCGAAATGCAGCTCCATCTGCTTACTTTAAACCGATCGCTTATCGATAACTGATACAGCTCTGGCCTTAAAATTGCAGCCTTGGGCCCTGTAAACATTTTGTCATAAACATTGCAGACAGCAAAGTGAGTTAAGCCTCTGACATTGAGATGAAGTTGTCAGTTTGCATGCAAATGCACTGAATCCGTTTAATCTTCTTGGAAAATGATTTAATGGAGCAGAGCTGTTTGATATGCTTAGCAAAACAAGTCCCTTTTGTAAACAGGGGCGTGAGGCTCTCAGCCCCATCCAAGCTGGAGTTGAGTTTTTTGAGTTTTAAACTGCAGTTACTGATTTTTTTTTTTTCAGAGCATGGAAAGATGTGGTGATGGGGCCAATGGATCTGGAGAGATCCAAGATTAGGAAGCATTTCATTGGTATTCTTCTCAATGTGCTGTGAAAAGAGTAAGGAATAGAGTGTGAACTTGCAGCTACATCTGAAGGGCACCTACAGGGAGGCTGGGGAAGGACTGTTTAGAAGGGCTTGTGGTGATAGGATGAGGGGCAATGATTTGAAACTGGAGCAGGAGAGATTTTAGGATAGAGAGGGAGAAGTTCTTCACAATGGGAGTGGTGAAATACTGGAACAGGTTTCCCAGAGATGTGGTTGAGGCCCCATCCCTGGAGATATTCAAGGTCAGACTTGATGTGGCCTTGGGCAGCCTGCTGTAGTTAGAGGTGTCCCTGCTGACTGCAGGGGAGGTGGACAGGATGACCATTGAGGATTCTTTCCAACCTGATGCAATCTGTGAATCTGTGTTGAAAATGAAGCTGAACTCCATTAGGGTAGGACATGGCATAAATGATGTTGTCCTGTCTGAACTGCATAGGCATGAAATGGTGCTTCACTGGGGCAAGTACTGACATCAGAGCTGTGGTGTTGTGTGAGGCTCTTCAAGAACTCATCTACAGGGATGACTTGAGATTGTTGTCATTCCTGACATGAGTGACAGCTGAAGGCAGCAAGTTTTCAAGCTACTGAAGCTAGTCAGTGGAAGGTCCTACCTCAGTTTCATACACAAAACACTGCCCTTCTGGTTTAAATTCTTTACAGTGAGGGTGGTGAGACACTGGAACAGGTTGCCCAGGGAGGTTGTTGATGCCCCCATCCCTGCAAGTGTTCAAGGCCAGGTTGGATGAGGCCAGTCCCTGCCTGCAGGGTGTCCCTGCCCATAATTGGATTATCTTTTAAGGTCTCTTCCAACCTAAACCATTCTATGAAACTTAGTTCAGCCAACTCAGTGGGTGAAGATTGGTTGGTAGATGATGGTTGGCAGTGATGCTGCTTTTAGCTTTTGTTCAGGTGGAATTTGGAAGGTCTGGTTTTGTGTTTTGTGGAGCTCTCTGCAGTTCTTTTGAGGTCTATGTGAAAGAAATGCTGCTTCATGCTTGGCCCAGATGGCTCTTGGCTGCCTGGAGCAGGTGGCTTGTCTCAAGGGCATGTGACCCACACAGATGGTGTAGGTGAGGCTAACACTGCCCTGCTCACTTAAAGCAGGTTGGAAAGGACCCCAAGGGTCATCTGGTCCAATCTTTCTAGGTGATAGTGCAGTTGCAGTGAGCTGGCTCAGCACTCTGGCAAGCTGAATCTTCAAACTGTCCAATGTAGGGGACTCCACTGCTTGGGAGATGATTCCAACCTCAGACTGTTCTCAAGAGAATCATTTTCTCCTGGATTCCAATGGGAATCTCCCCAGCAGTAACTTGTCCCCACCACCCATTGTCTTTTCCATGTGATTTGAAGTGCCTCCAACAGGAGCAATTTCACAGGCTTCATGGTAAGCTCACCCAGCAGGATGCATCACTGATGTGGCACTGTTGTCTTCCTCCGTTGCACTGTGTCCCTTGAGGCCCGATTCTCCCTGTGCCTCCCCTCCTTCCTGAGCCTACGTGTGCCTGTCTTCCAGCTCACCTGCTCCAGATGGGCAGCACAGTGGGGAGGACACTGGCAGAGGCAGATGTGTTTATTTACCGGAGACAAAATGCTGTGCTGTTGCAGATGGCAATGCCCTGGGGCATCTGGCGCACTCTGACACGGCTGTCACACTGCAGCGAGCTCTCTACTGTGGGGAGAGCTCTGCACTTAATGATTTGTTTGTGGGGTTTAGAATTTGATGACACAGACCTTGCCATCAGGATTATTTCCTCCCTTCCCCCCTGAAGTTTGTTGCGTTTCCATCACAATCTGTGGGGTACCAGAAGGATTAGCACCGGCGCTCTGTAGCATTTCAATTGCGCTTAGGATTCCTGCAGGCTACTAATTTAATTAGGTGGATGAAAATGGAAAGGTAAAAAAGCATGCCATTGCCTCCTGTTAGGAGCAGGAAAGTAGTGCAGAAGAAGGAAGTTTGAGGAAAAGGAGAGTTTGTTGCTGTATTGCCACTCTGTGAAGTGTTTTTCTTGAGAGGCAGGGAGGGAGGTGGGGAATGGAAGCAGTGCAGAATCGCAGTGCTAGGGACTGGAAGGGGCCCCAAAAGATCATCCAGTGCAGCTCCTCTGACAAAGCAGGATCACCCAGGGCAGGTCACACAGGAATGCATCCAGGTGGGTTTTGAATGTCTCCACTGAAGGAGACTCCACAGCCTCTCTGGGCAGCCTGCTCCAGGGCTTCAGCATCCTTGTAGTGAAAGTTTTCCCTTCTGTTCCTGTGGAGCCTTCTCTGCTCCAGCCTGCCCCCAGTGCCGCTTGTCCTGTCATTGGACATCCCTGGGCAGAGCCTGGCTCCATCCTGCCGACACTGTCCTGCATATCTTTACCAGCAGCAATGAGGGCAGCCCTCAGGTTCCTCTGCTCCAAGCAGCACCAGCTCCCTGTCCTCACAGGGAGATGTTCCTCTGTCTGCAGCAGCTTTGTGGCTCTATGCTGAACAATTCCAAGCAGTTCACTGAGGTCCTTCTTGAACTGCATGGCCCCGAACTGGACACAATATTCCAGATGTGGCCTCACCAGGGCAGAGTAGGGGTAAAGGAGAACCTTTCTTGACCTACTAACCACAGCCCTTCTAACACACAGTACTGCATGGAGCTTGCTTTGCACAGGTAACCACCACTTTTACCTTGCTCAGTTTCATGTAGGATCCTCATGACTTGTGCCATCCATGTTCTGATACCTTGGGGATGGCACTTGTGAGGCTGTCCCTTGAGGCTGTTTTTTCTGGTGGAACATATGAAGCCTACCAGCACTGGGGTGGTAACTTCAGGCCATCACCTTGCAGTGCTCTTTGACTATTCAGAAAAAAGCAATTTGTGGTTTTCCATCACATTTCTTTTTCAAACATGGGGTTTGTGCTCCAGGGTAGGCTCTGAGAAGAACCTTTGATTTGCTCAGTAAGGTCCTTTCCAACCCTAACCATTCTATTATTCTCTGATGTTACAGTTTCCTTTTGTGTGAGGCAACTGAAGCAAACCCAGAGCCTGCTTTGGAGCCAGCTGGCACTCTCTGTTTCCTCCTTCACTGGTACCTACTCCAGCATCTCACTGACCTGCTGGGTTTAGGACACTTAACACACTGCTGAGTTTGTGTGGTGCTGGGGGATAGGAGCAACCATCCCTTGCCCTTCCAGATTGGGTGAAGTTCAGTTTCTTATTGTGATGCTCTGGTTAATTATAGGTGGCAGGGCCTGGCCTGAGTCCAGAGGAGGATTATTAGTTCCTCTCTCCTTGTCCATGCTTGGCAGGATGCTTCCCTGATGCTCACCTTTCCTCCCTTGCTGTGACTTTGGCTTCCACCAGCTGTCATGCCGCTGCTTGTCACCACCCCACCTCTGACCCTGGAGCTTTCATCTTCCTCTCACAGCTGTAAATCCTGAAGAATTTCACACATCTCTTAATTGATGTGGTTATTTTAAATCAAACAGCATCCAAGTGCAAAGCTACTTGGGATGAGAAATTGAGGCTCTGACAGGGAGATAAGTTTTGGGGGTGGAAAATAAAGCTCGTCTGTCCTGGAGTGTCAGACTTTTGGTAGCCATTTCATCACATCAGTCTTCTGAAGGGCTCAGAACTGTTGGCATGGATTTGGTAACAAAAGCCAAGGCTGTCTTTGGAATGGAGGAAAGGGTTGGGATGTGCAAGGAGTGCCCATCCCAGCACAGAGATGTTTGTCCTGTTCAGAGGTGATGTCTGCAAGTGGCATTTACAGTTATGGAAGCAGTAACTGGGTGTGTTTGTTCATGTTTGATGCTAAGCACAGTGAAGGGCATCCAGCTACCAGAGTGGGTCCAGAAGAGGCCACAAAGATGATTAGAGGGCTGGTACACCTCTGCTGTAGGGACAGGCTGAGAGAGTTGGGGCTGTTCAGCATAGAGAAGGCTTCAGGGAGACCTTAGACCTGAAGGAAACCTACAGGAAGGCTGGGGGGAGGCTGTTCAGAAGGGCCTGTGGGGATAGGATGTGGGACAGTGGTTTGAAACTGGATCAGGACAGATATAGGATGGACATCAGGAGGAAGCTGGTGAGACACTGGAGCAAGTTGCCCAGGGAGGTTGTGGGATGCTCCCTCCCTACAGGTGTTCAAGGCCAGATTGGATAAAACCTTGAGCAACTTGGGCTAGTGGAAGGTGTCCCTGCCTATGGCTGAGGGGTCAGAACTAGATGATCTTAAATGTCCCTTCCAACCCAAACCATTCCATGGATTTGTGAATCATCATCAGGAGGCCTTGCAACTGAAGAACAGTTCAGCTTTGTTCAAGTCTGTAGAACACCATTTATTTATGGTTGAGTATCTCCCATATGCCAGTGTTGGTAATTCAAGTCACACAACAATTTGAGTGATCTTGTGTCATGGCTCTTAAGTATCAACTTGTGTGATGTTTCAGAACAAATAAATGATGAAATCCAGAGTAATTAAAGGAATGCAGCTGCATGGTGAGTTGTTTCCAGAGATTCCTGATTGCTTTGAAGATTAAATCACACCATTTACAGTGATATGTTTGATACAGAACTAGAGCCTGCTTTCTTCTTCCTTACTGTGTGGTGAAAGTAGAAATACAATATCTTGTGATGATTTTTTTTTTTTGGGTACAAAATTCACTCTTCTTAGTATCAAAAGGAACTCTTTTTCATGATAAAGTTAATGTTTTGGCCTTAGGGTGAAGCTGTGTCTGCTTGTTCTAGTCCATTGTTAGCTGCTGCTTTCTTATTTTGTGGCTCTAGACTTGCCAGCATTTTAAGAGCTTTCTTGTTAGTGTGATTAATAAGAAATAAGATGTAAATCTGCATCTTCTGGACATACAGAGAATATGGTTTTGAGAAAATATCTAATTCCAGTGTTTTCTTCTGAGCCTGCATAGGATCATAGAATCAACCATGTTGGAAGAGACCTCCAAGCTCAGCCAGTCCAACCTATCACCCAGCCCTGTCCAGTCAACCAGACTATGGCACTAAGTGCCCCAGCCAGGCTTGGCTTCAACACCTCCAGCCACAGCCACTCCACCGCCTCCCTGGGCAGCCCATTCCAATGCCAATCACTCTCTCTGCCAACAACTTCCTCCTAACATCCAGCCTAGACCTCTCCTGACACAACTTGAGACTGTGTCCTCTTGTTCTGTTGCTGGGTGTCTGGCAGAAGAGCCCAACCCCACCTGTCTACAACCTCCCTTCAGGCAGCTGCAGACAGCAATGAGCTCTGTCCTGAGCTTCCTCTGCTGCAGGCTGCACACCCCCAGCTCCCTCACCCTCTCCTCACAGGGCTGTGCTCCAGGCCTCTCGCCAGCTTGTAATACAGAATCAGCTTGTAAAATAGAATCATATGCATGTAAAAATAGAGTCATAGAACAGATCAGATTGGAAGGGACCTCAGAGGTAATTTAGTCCAATTTCCCTGCCATAGGCAGGGACACTTTTCACTTAGACTTGGATGTTCAAGGCCTCATCCAACCTGGCCACGGAGGAAGCATCCACAGCCTCCATGGGCAGCCTATTCCAGAGTCTCACCACCCTTGTACTGAGGAAATCTTCCTAAGATCCTGTCTGACCCTTCTCTCCCTCAGCTGGAAGAGGGCAGATTTAGACTGGAGCTTAGGAAGAAATTCTTTACAGTGAGTGTGGAGAGACACTGGAACAGGTTGCCCAGAAAGGTTTTGGATGTCCCCTCCCTGGAGGTGTTCAAGGCCAGATTGGATAAAGCCTTGAGCAGCATGGGATAGCAGAAGATGTCTCTGCCCATGGCAGGGGAGCTGGAACTGGATGATCTTGAAGGTCCCTTCCAACCCAAACCATTCTGAGAATCTTCTTCACTCAGTTGACTGAATCAACCTTAGTGGTACAGATTAAACTTGGTGCAGGCAGTAAAAGCCTTAGCTGCCTGTTTAACAAGGCAGTGTAACACTGACTGTGCTGTGTGCAAGCTTCCAAATGTGCTAAAATCGGCTGTGGTTAGGAGTGTGACTGAGAACAGAGCAGACTGAATTAACAGAGGGCTTCTTATGGGCTGCAAAATGTTCACATTGTGCTCACATGCTGACAGGAAAAACCAACAAGTTTTATGCTCAGATGAAAGACCCTGGTGTGAAAACATAATTAATTTTTTTTCTTAGCTTTCAATGTGCTGTGAAAGCTTTGAAGGATGCCCAAACCTTCAGGAGGATCAGAGTCTGATGGCTTTATTTGCTTACACGTTCTGTGGTACCCAAGGAGCTGATGGATCTTAGCTTGAGCCCTGTGGTCTCCTGCAGACAGCACTGCTGTAGCTGTAGTAGCATTTTATGGCCAGGAGCTGTGAACCCAGCTCAGCTGCTGTTCTGTAGCTGCATGGGGTTGTTGAAAGTGTTTGCAGGTTTCAGTGCTTCTGCTCTCCCTCTTGAGGCTTTATTGCAGTCAGGGCTTCCTTTGGTTCTTAGATAGATTCCAGCCTGGCTTTGGGTGCAGGCCAGATGTGCTCTGTACTGCTGGCTGCCCTGCCACACAAATCACAGCCAGTCTGGGAGGGTTGTGTCTTAGTGTAACATGTTTTCCTCAGAGGAAAAGGTTCTCATTCAGAGCTTGTTTAAAGCATTGGAGGTGCTGCCACGTTGGCCTAGGGTAGGAGCTGGCTTCAGCAGGGCTTTGCACCCTGGATCTGAATAGTGACCCTGCAGACTTCCACTACATCCAAGTTCTGCTGGGGTGAGTGGTTCCATTGGTGGAGGTGGTACTCAATCACACTTGAAGTTGTGGATGCCCCCTCCCTGGAGGTGTTCAAAGCCAGGTTGGATGAGGCCTTGAGCAAACTGGGCTAGTGGGAGGTGTCCCTGCCAATGACAGGAGGGTTTGAAATTGGATGATCCTTGAGGTCCCTTCTGACCTAAATCATTCTGTGATTTGGATGTGGCTGCTGTAAATAAACCAACCCATTTCTCTTTGCAGACTCCTTACCATGTCAACCTCCTCCTGGCTGGCTATGATGACCATGAAGGCCCTGCCCTGTACTACATGGATTACCTGGCAGCTCTGGCTAAGGTGCCCTTTGCAGCACATGGCTATGGTGCTTTCCTTACCCTCAGCGTCCTCGACCGCTACTACAAACCAGGTAAGTTGAGTCTGTGGAGTAAGAAAAATTTCCTGTTGCCAATTAATAAATTAAAGGCCATGAAAATGATCAGAGGGCTGCAGCACCCTCCCCTACAGGGACAGGCTGAGAGAGTTGGGGCTGTTCAGCCTAGAGAAGAGAAGGCTCCAAGCAGACCCTTAAAGCAGCCTTCCAGTGCCTGAAGCCATCTACAGGAGAGCTTTGGATGGACTTTTAACATGGTCTTGTAGTGACAGGAGAAGGGACAGTGGCTTTGGGCTGGAAGAGGGGAGCTTGAGACTGGAAATGATGAAGAAACTCTTGCCAGTGAGGGTGGTGAGACACTGGAACAGGTTGCCGAGGGGCTGTGGATACTTCCTCTCTGGAGGTGTTCAAGGCCAGATTGGATGAGGCCTTGAGCACCCTGGGCTGGTGAGAGGTGTCTCTGCCTATGGCAGGGGGCTTGGAACTGCATGATCTTCAAGGTCCCTTCCAATCCAAACCTAAGAATCTCTGAATCTGTGAACTCAGACTGACATCTGCTGAGTCAGATGGTCCAGCATGAATGCTGTGATGCTGCAGACTGGAATTTGAGTTTTTATTGGAATCACTGTAGCTATAAAGATTGCCTGCTGGGTTTGCTGACATGGTAATGTGAAACTCGTCAACTCCATGGAAGTGTTTTCCTGTTTGAAGCAAAACAGACTGGAAGTGAAGGAAGTTTCAATTTATTCTACAACATGCCCAGCCTGTCCTGGCCCATTAGCTGCCAGTAGTCTGGTCTTAATAAATAGCATTTTGATAGCTTTATCTTCTTGCTGCTCTGCTGGCCATGACACATGCACTTTCCCAGCGTATCAATCTTCAGAGGGTGACCCCAAATCCTATTGCTTCATATCTTGTGTGGTGGATAAGACATGCAAGTGGGGAAGATATTCCTTCAGTATTCTGAAGCAGTGCTGATGGGGATGGGCTGCTTTGCTTTGCAGCTGCCTCTTTTTATGCATGTGGGAGCAGTTGATCATAATTCTTGTACTTGTCTGTGCCTGTCTAAAGTTTTAAATTCAGACTCGTAATCCAGTTCTTGTGCTGCCAAGGAATAAACACATCCCCAGCCCTGCTTTGTAGATGAGGATATGTAGAAAGCTTAAAATACACAGAATTCCAGTGGGGTGGGGTTGGAAGGGACTTCCAGGGATCTAGATCAACCCCACTCCTGAAGCAGCGTCACCCAGGATCACAATGTCCAGGTGGGTTTGGAATCTCTGCAGAGGAGGAGACTCCACAGCCTCTCTGGGCAGCCTGCTCCAGGGCTCCAACAGCCTCATGGGGAAGAATTTTTTTCTTAATGCCTCATCTAACTTGAGCTGCTCCCAGTTTGAAGCTGTTACTCCTTCATCCTGTCATTACATGGCTTTGTAAAAAGTCCCTCTCTTTACACCATGCCTCGTGAAAACAGAGAACCAGTCAGCTGCACCCCATTGCCATGGCTGTCAGCCCTGTGGCGCACCGGGCTGCATCCTGATGTGAGAAGAGCAGGGCCATCACACACGTGCCTTCCCCATTATTAAAGCTAATACCCAGCAGGGAAGGCAGCACTAAAACCCATCTCCACCTCCTGTCACTGACTCGCAGCCGGCTGCGGACAGATGGAGCTGATTTAAAGCTGCAATAAACTGGAGGAGAGGGAGAGAGGACTGGAGTTGTCCAAAGCCCAGACCCTGGCCATGGGAGGCAGAATTCCGTCATGCTTCCCCTTCGCTGGAACAAATCGATTCTCAATGGCTTGTTGCAGTGTGAGTGCTTCAGTGCAGGGCGTCCCCAGGACATCTGGAAAGTGTTTGCTGGGAGCTGGGAAGGAGGTTTTGGTGCTCAGCTGAAAAGTTGTTTAAATTTAATAAAAGTTTCTGCTGAGAGAGATGGCCTCTAATGGAAGCAATCTGTGGATGTTTTCTCTTTCAGGTATCACACGTGAGGAAGCTGTGGAGCTCCTCAAAAAATGTCTAGAGGAGGTGAGTTGGCAAAGTTGAGGCCCTTAAGATCTTGAGAAAGGAAGAGCTGTTTGCATTCATTTGCTGATGTTTTCCTCTTCCTCTTGTCGCCTCTTTTTGCTTCTTTTGCCAGAAGGGGTAATAAGTGCACATTGAGCAGATGTGGACCAGCTACTGAGGAAAAGGATTTGTGGGCACTTGCATTGTCTTAGCATGGTTCATGTCCTCCAGAACATAAACTTGAAGCTTAATTGCGTTGCTTTACTGCTATGCTTAGTATAATATTGATACAGACAGTCTTGGACATCCTTCATTCATGTGTACCCTGAACATGGTGCATCCTCCTCCTATATTGATGCATCCTGAGCATCCTCCTGTTACTTGGGTCACGCTTCTCTAGTCTGTGCTTCTAAGTTTGCTTCCAGCCTGTGAAGTGGTAGCTGAAGTATGTGATCAGCTTTAGTGTAAACAAAACCTCTCAGACTCCAAGGCTTTTATCACAGGAAAATATTCTTTATCCTTAAGAGGCTAAATTGACTGTAACTGGGAAGAAACACCAGGAAGTACTCTAAAGAGGTTCTGTTTGAAGTATCTGTTTGATATCTTGTAGCCCACTCCATTCATACTGCTTGAAGCATCTCCCTCATTAACAGGCTCAGGTATTAGATTTGTCTAACACAAATGGCCTTACACCAGGGAAGAAACTGACTAATCAGTGAGACATCCACTTTAGTTGCTGATATCTCAGGTCACTAGTACCGGGCTGGAAATGTTGATGTACAGCAGCATATCCCTTGAATCATGCTCCTGTTTCAGCTGTGAATGAATCTAATCTCTTTTGTCTGTCTTTGTCTTGTGTTGAACAGCTTCAGAAACGCTTCATCCTCAATCTGGCTTCTTTCAATGCCCGGTTCATTGACAAAGATGGCATCCATGAAGTGGAAAATATACTCCTTGCAAAAACAACATCCTAACCCCTGAGGTCTTTTCTTCAACACTCTTCTCCTTTATTCAGTTTTGTTTGGTCGTGGTGTGTTTTTTCTATTCATTGGAAGCACACAAGTCCTGTGCTGTGCTGGGAGCTCAAATAAAGATTGATGTTTATACAGCCAGTTTTATCTTTTTATTCCACTCATCCTTCCTGAGCCTTTTCACTTAATCGTTCCACAGTGAAGGTGGAACTTTGATTCATGTGGGGGCATTCAGTTTAGCTTGCTTTTCTCTCTTGAGATATTAACTTCCCTCCAAGTTTTCTTGTGTGGGGAAAACTGGGGCTGTGTTTTCTAGATGAATGTGCTCTCCTCCACTCAAAGCTCAACAAACACCAGGCAAGTGTTTTGTGCTAAACATTTAGCATCTACTTTAATTCTTCCAAAGCTCTTTGCTTCCTGAAACAGTAAGAGTCAGGTTTTCAAAGCTGCAGTTTGCTTTGGTTAGGCTTTGTTTCAATCTAATCCAAGTAAGAGGTGAAAAAAAAAGATTCTTCTAGTAGAATAGATTTTAAAATGCTGATGCCACTTAGTTCTCCTGGCCATGGGGCTGTTGGAAGAAGGGATTCTGCTGGCACAGGGGCTTCATAAGTGTTTAAGGTCATCTTGTGAGATCTCCACCTCAAATACTGCCTCCAGTTGTGATCTCCTCATCATAAGAAAGACACAGAGCTGTTGGAATGAGTCCAGAGGTGGCCTCAAAGGTGATCCTAGGGATGGAGCACCTCTGTTATGAGAATAGGCTGAGGGAGCTGGGGGTGTTCAGCCTGGAGAAGAGATTTTTTGGGAGGAACTTAGAGCTGCCTTCCAATAGCTGAAGGGATCCTACAGGAAGGCTGCAGAGGGGTTTTATGTAAAGATGTTGAGACAGAACTAGGGGGAATGATTTAGGTTGGATCTTAGAAGCTCTTTAGTGTGAGTGTGGTGGGACTCTGGAATAGGCTTTGGAAGCCTCGTCCCTGAGGGTGTTGAAGGCCAAATTGGATGAGGGAGGCCTTGAGCAGCTAAGTCTAGGCGAGAGGTAGCCCTGCCCATAGCCCCTTGGCCATGGCAGGGAGGTTGGAGCAAGTAATGTCCCGGGTCACTTCTAACCTAAGCCACTCTGATTCTCCCAGCTGTGTGGTTTCTTGATTATTGTGCCTGCATTGAGAAGTGCAAGAAGGCAATTCAAGGAGAAGTAAAACTGCAGCACTTCTCAGTATCTGAATTACTCTCAATTAGTAGAGCTTTGTTCATGAGAAGAAGCCCTGAGCTCTGCCCAGAAGTGATTCTTCATCGAGACTGCTTCCCTACTTGAACTGACCTTGAATGAGTTAAGTGTTCACAGTGCTCTGTTGGGGGATTATTTTGTGTTTGAGCTCAGAAAAGGCATCTTGGGAAGAGAAGAGTGAATGTGTGCAGGCTGTTACTTGTGTGGCAGGACAGAAGAGCCAAGGTCTCAGCTGGGGAAGGTGAGTGACAGCCCTGTCTTTATTAGTCAAAACTTGGTTTGGTCTTACTGGTATAATAGAATCAGGCAGGTTGGAAGAGAGCTCCAAGCTCATCCGGTCCAACCTAGCACCCAGCCCTGTCCGATCAATGTGACCATGGCACTAAGTGCCTCATCCAGTCTGTTTTTTAACACCTCCAGGGACAGTGACTCCACCACCTCCCTGGGCAGCCCATTCCAATGCCAATCACTCTCTCTGCCAACAACTTCCTAACAACATCCAGCCTAGACCTCTCCCAGCACAACTTGAGGCTGTGTCCCCTTGTTCTGTTGCTGGTTGCCTGGCAGCAGAGTCCAACCCCACCTGGCTACAGCCTCCCTTCAGGTAGTTGTAGACAGCAATGAGCTCTGTCCTGAGCCTCCTCTTCTGCAGGCTGCACACCCCCAGCTCCCTCAGCCTCTCCTCACAGGACTAAAAGGCTTTGCTCCAGGCCTCTCACCAGCTTTGTCACCCTTCTCTGGACACCTTCAAGTATCTCAACATATCTCTTGAATTGAGCAGCCCAGTATGTTTGAGAGTGTTGAAGCTGTCTCAAGGACCAAGTATTTCCATCCTAGGCAGTGAGAGCTAGATTAGAAACTGAACTTTGCTTTGTCGCAGAAGAAATTTGCAGCTCCAGTGCCTTAACTCACGGATTCTTACAAAGTTTAGGTCGGAAGGGACCTTAAATATCCAATTCCAACCCTTCTGCCATGGGCAGGGACACCTCCCACTAGCCCAGGTTGCTCAAGGCCTCATCCAACCTAGCCTTGAACACCTCCCAGGTGACCTTATTTTGGCTTTTCAGTATCTGAAGAGGGCCTACAAAAAAGCTGGGGAGGGACTTTTCAGTATATCAGGGAGTGACAGGACTGGGGGGAATGGAATGAAGCTGGAAATGGGTAGGTTCAAGCTGGATGTGAGGAGGAAGTTCTTCACCATGAGAGTGGTGAGAGCCTGGAATAGGTTGCCCACTGAGGCTCCATGCCTGGAGGTGTTTAAGGCCAGGCTGGATGAGGCTGTGGGCAGCCTGCTCTAGGGTAGGGTCTCCCTGCCCATGGCAGGGGGTTTGGAACTAGATGATCCTTGTGATCCCTTCCAACCCTGACTGATTCTATGATTCTGGGACCTCCAGGAAGGAGGCATCCACAACCTCCCTGGGCAACCTGTTCCACTCTCTCACCATCTACCTCTTTAATTCAGCCCTTACATTTAATTCTTACCCCCAGTCCCAGCAGGCTTTGTAGCTTAATTCTTTCCAGCACGAGTTTAATTATCAGCTGCCTTGGTCGCAGTCGTGGCTGCAGTGGCTTTTATTTACAGCCAGTGGCCCAGGACTCCATTTGGGCTAAAATTTACTTTGTCTTTTTAAAACCCTTTTCCAACTGTGTTATTATTTGCAGCAAGAGAAGCCCTCAGCCTGATGATGACTTTTTTTTTTTCCCTCTTGGTAGGTCACATTTAACATGAGCGGAGCCTTCAGTGCTCCACTTCTCACCCCTTCGTCTTGCATTAATGTAGTTTGTTTAGCTTAATATGCAGCCTCTCTAATTTATTTTTTCCCCACTGATGTTGACTCTTTTTGCAGGTTTCTTGTCTCTTTTAAGAGTCATCACTGCAGAGTGGCTGAGCTGCTGTGCTGGTTTTGTCACTGCATATCAACACGCCAGAGTCTCTCCACTGGAGGTATTCGTTAGCTCAGACACCAGGGCTGGGGTGTGGTGCTGCTATTAGATGATGTGAGGCTGGCAGAGAGGCTGCTTGGAGTTTTTATTGGCACCTATTTGCATGCAGGTGATTAATAAACATAAAACAATTATCCCCTTTGCAAACACCCTTGCTGGAGTCAGGTTGGAGAGGAACATATGTTTTGCCTGAGGGCAGGGCCCAGGATCTGAATCCTCTGTTGAGTGAAAGATTCAAGGGGGTTGCATCAGAAGCTGACAGAGCAGCAACCTTCTAGGAATGAATAAATGCAGACCTTTATTTGTTTCAAACCAGCAGAACAAAAGAATTGGCCCACAGGGAGGCTGGACTGTTAGGCTCTGAAGTAGATCCTTCTGAGGGCTTTCCAGGAGCTTAGAGTGTTTAAGGGAAGGGGTGGGAGTGACTGTGGATAACATTTGGGTTGTTTGGAAGCTCTGCAGTGCTGATCTAGAAGTTCATAGAATCAGTCAGGGTTGGAAGGGACTGCAAGGATCAGCCAGTTCCAACCCCCCTGACATGGGCAGGGACACCTCACATTAGATAAGGCTGGCCACAGTCTCATCCAGCCTGGCCTTAAACACCTCCAGGCATGAGGCTTCCACCACCTCCCTGAGCAATCCATTCCAGGCTCTCACCACCCTCATGCTGAACAACTCCTTCCTAACATCCAGTCTGTATCTCCCCATTTCCAGCTTTGTTCCATTTCCCCCAGAGGCTCAGGAGCCCTCAGCTTCCATTTTTGACTAATAGATGAAATCTGTCTGAAAATTCTGGTTTGCATTAGTGAAGGAGCTGAAAGTTTCTTACCTGCTTCAAGTTTAGCCCTGAAGCTTTTGGAGACTATGTTTTGCCTAGAATCCAGGAATCCCTTTTGGAAGGAATTGACCTTTCCACTTGCAAAAGCATCTGTAGCTATCATGACAGGCTGCTCTTTCATAAGCAACCTCTGTCAGAACTGAGCAGATTGCTACTTTCTACCAAGTTTTTTGTCTTTCTTCACATAAATGCCTGTTGTAACCCAAGGTAACATATTCTGAGGGCATTGTAGCCCCAGTGAGCTGCTCTGCTCTGCTCTGCTTTGCTTTGCCTGGTAATTCTGACCATATGTTTGACTCCCAAAGCCTCAGGGCCTAAAGAGTTAACAAGGCACTTTTTCTCTTCAGGTTTCCTGTTTAAAGATGGTCTCTTCCTGAGCTCTGTGTGTGTAACAGATCGTTGCACCAGCTCATCTCTCTTCAAGAGCTTGGAGGTTGCTCTGAGATCAGTTTACAAGGGAATGGAGCCTCTGTGCCTTAGGCCACTTTGTGTTGGGAGTAATTTGCTGAGAGAAGTATGTGAGTGTAGGTGCAGTGCTCCTAGGTCTTGTTCTTGGTGTTAGTTGCACCTTTTCATGGAAAGGACACAAAAAAATCTGCTTTTGGTGGTAGGACCTTCATGCATGCAAGAAATGTTGCCACAGAGGACATCAGTGCTCAGCTGGCTGGGATAATCACAGAATCCCAGTGTGGTGGGGCCTGAGAGGGACCTCTGGAGATCAGTCCCACATCCCTGCTAAAGGTTGGATGTTAGGAGGAAGTTCTTCACAGAGAGAGTGGTTGGCATTGGAATGGGCTGCCCAGGGAGGTGGTGGAGTCACCATCCCTGGAGGTGTTCAAGCAAAGACTGGCTGGGGCACTTAGGCCATGGTCTGGTTGGCTGGATAGGGCTGGGTACTAGGTTGGACTGGCTGAGCTTGGAGGTCTCTTCCAACCTGCTTGATTCTATGATTCTATAAAGCAAGGCCACCCACAGCAGCTTGCCCCAGGATCACAATGGCCAGGTGGGGTTGGAAGCTCTCCAGAGAAGGAGACTCCACTACCACCAAAACCCCTCTGGTACTTCATCTCCTCTTCCTAAACGCTGCCACTAACCTGTGACCAGAGCTCTTAAGACTCTGTAGAGAGGAGCTGTGTGTCTCATCAGCCTCTTCCCTTCAGCAGAGGGCACTGATCCACCTCCTCTCAGATTCGTTGAGCCTCTTCATCTCTGTGCAGATCTGTTGGTCACAAACTTGGTGTGGTGGAGGACAGGTTAGTGCCTTGTCCAGCAGTGACAGTCAGGATGTCCAAGGTTGTTTCTTCCCTTGGAAGAGGCACATTTCACTTTTCACACCCGGCAGCAGTTGTCCCACAAAACAGATATTTATCTGTGGGCTCACAAGTGAAGGCTGAGACCTCTTGGCTGGCCAAAATGATCTGAGACAAACTGGAACCCATCCTCTCTGAGTTCATCCAAGCACTAGCAGCAAGCAGAGAGGTACAGCTGAAGCACCTCTCTCATTTAGTGCCATGGTCTAGTTGACTGGACAGGGCTGGGTGCTGGGTTGGACTGGCTGAGCTTGGAGGTCTCTTCCAACCTTCTTGATTCTATGATTCTATGATTTTTAAGGGATTTTCTGCCTTGCAGAAGCACTCTTGACATTTACTTCATGCTCAGGCTGAAGATGCTCATAGTGTTTTAGCATCAGCTCAGGCTGAAGATGCTCACAGTGTTTTAGCATCAACTCAAGCTGAAGATGCTCACAGTGTTTTAGCATCACCTGCTTGCTGGAGAGGAAAAGCCAAAGCACCAGGAAAAACTATTTTCAAAGGATTTCCTGTGAATTCCACAGCAAAATCTCCCCAATTTTCTTTTCTCAAGCCAAAGTCTGGCTGCTTTGGAGTATTCCAGCACATTCATTTGCTCCTGCCCACAACATGTGTTGAGGTTGTGGCTGAAGGTATCCTTGTGGCTCTGGGTTTAGCACAAAATCCACTTGTTTGCATGGTTAAAATATCCACAGTTGGAGTATGTGGGAGTCAAAGTATAAAGAATGAAGCCAGACTCTGACATCTGGGAATTGGGAAGAAAGTTCCTAAGCTGTCAGAGCCTTTTGTGGTTTCTGAGTTTGGATGTTTGAGACTTCTGTTACTGGGCATGGCCAAGTCCAAGATCTCAAAGGATCTCCAGGGTTTACTTATTTCCTGTTCCATTCATAGAATGAATTAGGTTGGAAGAGCCATTGAAGGTTTTCTACTTCAAACCCCCCTGCCATAGGCAGGGATACCCTCCACTAGCCCAGGTTGCTCAAGGCCTCATCCAACTTGCCCTTGAACACTTCCAGGGAGAGGGCATCCACAGCCTCCCTGGGCAACCTGTTCCAGTGCCTCACCACCCTCACCATAAAGGATTTAGAATCACAGACCTGTCAGGGCCAGAAGGGACCTCAAGGATCATCAGGCTCCAACCCCCCTGCCATGGGCAGGGATACATCACACTGGAACAGTCTGGCCACAGCCTCATCCAGCTTGGCCTTAAACACCTTTGATACTTCAAACCTAGCTTGGAAGTGCCCCCAAGTATCCAACCCTTCAAGGCCAGCTTGGAAGTGCTCCCAAGTATCCAACCCTTCAAGGCCAGCTTGGAAGTGCCCCCAAGTATCCAACCCTTCAAACCCAGCTTGGAATTGCCCCCAAGCTTCAAACCCTTCAAACCCAGCTTGGAATTGCCCCCAAACTTCCAACCCTTCAAATCCAGCTTGGAAGTGCCCCCAAGTTTCCAACCCTTCAAACCCAGCTGGGAAGTGTCCCCAAACTTCCAACCCTTCAAACCCCATCTTCCTCACAAGGATCTCCCAGCTGGGGCAGGGTCAGAGCTATCTGAGTTAAAGGCCCAATCTGATTTAGTGTGGTAATTACTGTTCCTCTGCAGGCTCCCTGTGATGACCAAATTAGCAGGAAACTCCAAAAGCTGTAATATGCTCCTGACATATGACAAGGTCTGGATGAGAGGAAATGAAATGAAAATGGGTCAGGAGTGGGAGGCTGAGGCTGAAGCAATTCCCTGTGGTGCCAGGGTCCATTTAAGAGTCAAAACAGCAGCACATTACAAAGAAGGGTGTAAGAAGGGTGGTTTCATTGTCCAAGGTGAGCAAACTGGCCCTTCCACTTGTCTCCTCCTCAGCAGTGCCTGTAGCACCTGCAGCACAAACACTTGGTCTGTTGCCTCCCTGCTTTGGATGCTGTTCTGCCTTTGCTTTTGCAACAAGCCCAACAGACAGCCAAGTGGAGCAGGGATTCTGAGAGGAGAAGGCTTCTAATCGTTGGAAATAATAAAGCTGTAGACTTCTTTGGTCTAAACCAGGCTGTTGAAACTGAGTTGGAGGGGCTTAAGGGCCACGAGGATGATCAGAGGGATGGAGCACCTCTTCTGTGAGGAGAGACTGGGGGAGTTTGGCCTGTTCAGTCTGGAGAGCAAAAGGCTCTGAGGTGACCTTATTGTGGGCTTTCAGTATCTGAAGGGGGCTACAAGAGAGCTGGGGAGGGACTTTTCAGGCTGCCAGGTAGTGACAGGACTGGGGGGAATGGAACAAAGCTGGAAATGGGGAGATTCAGACTGGATGTTAGGAAGAAGTTCTTCAGCATGAGAGTGGTGAGAGCCTGGAATGGGTTGCCCAGGGAGGTGGTGGAAGCCTCATGCCTGGAGGTGTTTAAGGCCAGGCTGGATGAGACTGTGGCCAGCCTGATCTAATGTGAGGTGTCCCTGCCCATGGCAGGGAAGTTGCAACTGGCTGATCCTTGTGCCTTCTAACCCTGACTGATTCTATGATAGTGATTTTTTCCCCAGTCCCTCCACAAATCACTTCAACTCTGCAGCTCTTTTCTGTAAGGTGCAGGTGATCTTTGTAGCTTCATCTGCTCCTAAAAAGAGGAGTTTTGGAGTAAGATTGCTTTGCACAGGGCTCAATAACAAGGATTTGATGTTCAATGGCACAATGAGGTGCTACTGGAATGTAAATGTAGCCCTCAGAAACCAATGGTCAAATATGCTGATGGCTTTGGGTTGGTTCCATAGGGAATGCTGCTCTTATGGAAGGATTTGCTGAGTGATGAGGAAAGAAGCATCCCTGGATGAGAAAATCTGTATCAGATTCCATGTGGGCATCAAAGTCTCCGAGGTGTGATGAAAATCAGAGCTCCAGAACAAAAGCAGGCAGGTTTTAAGCCACTGATGTTCTGAATCTCAGTGAAGAAATCCATGGAGCCTCCTTCCTCAGGTCTGTATCAGAGCAGAAGGGTGACTGTGGAAGACCATGAGTGTCCAGTTGGTAGAATGTGATTTACTTCTTAGAATGTGCGCTTGAGGCTAAACAAACTGGAGATGGTACTGCAGAAATTAGCTGAATTTTACCTGACCTGTGAGTTAACAACTGGAACCACACAGAAAAGAGGAAATCTGAGGTGTGACAGAGCAGGGTGGTGGACTCTTGGGGTTTTTAAGTCCAGATCATTCGGTCACACCACAGAAATTTTGCCTTCTGAGGGTTCTTTAGCCAGTTTCAGTCTCTGTGCAATGGTAAAGCTCAAAGGGAACCCCAAGGCACTTCTGCAGGGACAGACCCATCAGCAGGTGAGGAGAATGGAGGATCCAGACACATCTTAACTTGCAGAACTTCTTGACCTGGTGCAACAGCTTGGTCTTCCTCTGAAATTCATTTCACACCCCCCCTAAAAAATGCTGAGCTGTCTCCATTTAACAACTCTTCTTTGGCTCCAACCTTTGCTACTGAAATGAATCTATCCCTATAGGGAATAAGGATGAATTTCAGGGGCTCACTTGAGCCTTTCCTCTGCTGAAAAGAATCAAATGAGAAGCATCTGAAGGTGTCAGGACAAAACCACCCAAAGGAGCCATCCAGAATAACGCTGGCATCATTTTTTTCTGCTGCTTGCCTGCCTGCCTGAGAAAGGTTCCTGACATGCTTCAGCAGTGTGATGACAGGGTCAGAGCTTGGCTGTCTAGTCAATGTCTGGAAGAATTATTGCTATTTATGATATCCTGTTGGAAATGCAGCATTGCTCAGGTGGCTGCAGTGGGAATCCTTTGCACTATAAAGGAGGTCAGGCAGGAAGACCAAAATGATACCTTCTGGCTCAGCGTGTTCAGACTGTGTGTAATGATTGGGCTTAGCCTGTTTCTCCCAAAGTCTGTTAGGATAATTAAGGCTGGAGTTGTGCTGCCCTGACTCTCTTTCTCTCTCTCTAGGCTGCTAAATCAATACTCTCCAGCACAAGCTTAGTGTCCCCCTTGCAAATAAGATTCGTTTTGCTGCCTGATTTGAAAATGTTTGGGGGTTTGGTGTTTTGATTCAGCTGCACTTGCAGGCAGAACTTCCTTTGCTCCCTGATGGTGGCTCCTGGGATGTTCTGCATGTAAAGTTTGGGATTTAATGGACTCTCTCATACATGAAAGAACGCATTAACTACAGGTCAGCAAAGGCTGGTGATTGTGTTGGTTTAGCAGAGAGAGCTGTTATTACCCTGGTGCTTTTGAGGTAGTCTTCTTAAAGGTAATTATTGAGTCTACCCAAAGCCCTGCAGAATGCCAGCACAACCCCTGCTGATGATCCACTTTGGAGTCACAGCTCAGTGCTAACCTCAGCCTACCCTTGGGATAGCTGACTCCTGGGGAACGAGGAGTTGAGGAGTTGTTGTTAACATTCTGGTTCTTTTCCACTTGTCAGGGGTTGTTGTGTGGTTTCCCTTCTCTTCATTCAGCATTAATTCAAAAAAGATCTTTCTATTTATCTTTTCTTTTCCCCAGTTCCCCTTTAGGATTGAAACTCCAGAATGTTCTATAACAGGCGTAAAACCCACGAGCTTGGATCTATTTTTACTCCTTGACACAAGCCCACGGATTTTCCCACGATGGTATTTGTAATCAGTGTGGGAATTTATAGCAGGGCTGAGCCCTCACTTTGGTCAAAGAGTTAGTTTGGGTTGGTTTGGGGGTTTTTTTTCTCCTTCTCTCTTAAGATGGAAAAGCAAAGAACACATCAGAGATGGCCTTGTTTGACAGCAAGCTGGGAGGGGAACCCTGGTACTGACTCATTGCAAACAAGAACTGGCCTGGCTCAACCTCTGAGAGCTGTGTTCTGCTCAGGGGTCCCTGTGGAACTGCAGAAGTGAAGGGTCCAACATTTGGGGAGGCCTCAATGCTTTTAGGAAAATTCATAGAATCCTAAGAATGGCTCAGGTTGGAAGGGACCTCACAGATCCTCTGCTCCAACCTCCCTGCCACAGGCAGGGACTTCTCTCAACTGAACTTGACTGCTCAAGGTCTTAGGCAAGCTGGTCTTGAGCACCCCCAGGAAAGAGGTGTCCACAGCCTCCCTGGGCAGCCTATTCCAGAGTCTCACCACCCTCATCTTGAAGAACATCTTCCTAAGATCCAGTCTAAGTTGTTCCTACACAACATATCCTGTGGTGGAATTCCAGAATGCCAGGTTGGATAGGACCCCAAGGATCATCTGCCCCAAACTTTCCAGGTGATAGTGCAGTTGAAATGAGCTGGTCCAGCAACCTGGCAGGCTGAGTCTTCAGACTGCCCAGTGTAGGGCAACCCACTGCTTCCCTTGGGAGAGGATTCCAATCTCTGACTGTTCTCATGGGGAAAAAATTCTCCCCTGGATGCCAATGGGAATCTCCCCAGCAATAACTCATCCCCATCACTCCTTGTCTTTTCCATGTGACTCCTTGTCGAAAGGCAATCAACAAGTGAATC
This sequence comes from Pogoniulus pusillus, assembly GCF_015220805.1. Classification (NCBI taxonomy): domain Eukaryota; kingdom Metazoa; phylum Chordata; class Aves; order Piciformes; family Lybiidae; genus Pogoniulus; species Pogoniulus pusillus. The sequence continues at coordinate 4,004,159 of NC_087300.1, read as the reverse complement.
CAAATCATCAAACTTCCTCCCAATTAGGAGGTAATTGGTGGCATCCTGGCCTTTCAGGCACCAGCTTGGCTGTTCCTCATCAAACATTCCAAAGCCTTGCAGTTACCCCAAGAGGGAAATGAGGAGGGAGGAGGTTTTCCAGCCGATGGACCTGGTGTGTAATTACTGTCGGCATCTCCTGATTCTTTGTGTTGCTCATCACTGCTGTGTCTAAGAATTCCTTGATATTCCAAGAGTGCCCTCACCTAGGCAGGTTTCCTTGAGGTGGCTGCATCATGAAGTGATTTTTGTGTGCACACAGCTCCTTTCATCAGGCCTCCCAGTGGGGTTTGCTCTGCTCTGATACCACCACACCAGAGGACGTCTGCGAATGGAGTTATTTCAGGATCCTTATCCCAAGTAACTCCAGGTTACAGGCAAACCTGTATTGTAGCAGAGAAGCAGCTCACTCTCCTTCATCCTAATCCACTTGAAACGTGGATTATGCTGATGCAGAGCAGGGCACTCCTATTTTGGAAGCATTTAAAATAGGAGCAGTGCTTTCTGCTCACACCCTGCATTATCCGACAGAGCTTTGAAGTGTAAACAAACCTCTAATGTGTCTGTGGATTTTCATTCTGCTCCCTGCCTCTTCCTTTGGGAAGGTCCAAAGCAAAACCAGACCTGCAGAGCCCGTCACTGAGGTCTTTGCTTTCACAAACTTCTTGCCAGGGGATGTTTCCAAACCAATTCCTCATTTGAATTCATTCCTGAGTTTTTCAATGTAAGTTTCTGACTTGGAGCTGTCCCCACAGGTTATCTTAGTAAGTAAGATGTTCCCTCTCACCTCCCATGGTGCCTTTTGGGGCCCTTTGGTTGTTTTTTCTGTTGTCTTCATCCCATTTTGCAACCTTCAAAGAAAACTGATGGGTGCAGCCCTGAGAAAGGTCCAGTATGACTTAGAATCAGAGAATCAAGCAGGTTGGAAGAGACCTCCAAGACCATCCAGTCCAACCTAGCACCCAGCCCTGGCCAGTCAACCAGACCATGGCACTAAGTGCCCCAGACAGGCTTGGCTTCAACACCTCCAGGCATGGCAACTCCTCCACCTCCCTGGGCAGCCCATTCCAATGCCAATCACTCTCTCTGCCAACAACTTCCTCCTAATATCCAGCCTAGACCTCCCCTGGCTCAACTTGAGACTGTGTCCTCTTGTTCTGTTGCTGGTTGTCTGTCAGAAGAGCCCAACCCCACCTGGCTACAACCTCCCTTCAGGTAGTTGTAGACAGCAATGAGGTCACCCCTGAGCCTCCTCCAGTCTTTTCTTGAACACCTCCAGGGACAGTGACTCCACCACCTCCCTGGGCAGCCCATTCCAATGCCAATCACTCTCTCTGCCAATAACTTCCTCCTGACATCCAGTGTCATCCTAACACTTGAACCTGTGTCCATCTGCCCAGTCTCTAGCTGTGGTGAAGGAAGACTTCAGACCTGCTCTCTAAAATCCTCCCTCTCTTCCATCATGTCAGAAGTCCATGAAATCCCACAGTTTCTCATCTTCTCTTCCTGACTGCTTCACTTCATGTCCTGCCTCCCATTCTAGTGCCATCTTTCCCTGTTTGTATTCCTACACCCTTATTGCCACAGCTCTGCCATTCTCTGCTCATGTCTTTCACAGGTGGTGCAGCTCCAATCCTTTGGTCTCTCCTGACACAGAAGTCAGCTCCCACCTGACATCTCCCTGGCTGCTTTTCTGCATGTCTTTGCCACCTGGGCTGGCCAGAGCTGCAAGTAGCATTCCAGAGAGAACACTACCATGCAGGCACACCTATGTCCTACAGCTTCATTTGTTTTCTGATTTGTTAATCCTCTTTTAACAGTTTTGTGCCATGGTCCAGATGACTGGATAGGGCTGGGTGATAGGTTGGACTGGATGATCTTAGAGGTCTCTTCCAACCTGGTTGATTCTATGATTCTGTGATTGAGCTCCTGAACATATAGGATGGCTGGTGTCAGAGTCCTGACCATAGAATCACAGGCTCATAGAATGTGAAGCATTGGAAAGGACCTCTGGAGATCACTGAGCCCAACCTCCTTACCAAAACAGGATCACCCAGGGCAGGCCACACTGAAACACATTTAGATAGGTTTGGAAAGTCTTTAGAGAAGGAGACTCCACAACCTCTCTGGGCAGCTTCTCTGTCATCCTGACAGTAAAGAAGTTTTTTCCTCATGTTGAGGTGGAACTTCCTGAGTTCCAGTTATTATCCACTGCCCCTTGTCCCATCACTGGGTACCATTCACAAGAGCCTGGCCCCTTCTTCTTGCCACCCACAATCACAACCCGAACCCAGCAGCCCATCTGGAGAGCTCCATTGCATCTGGATGAGTGGGGTTGTTTTATCTGCTAATTTATCACTCCTTGTCTTGGTACCACGAGGCCCTTCTGCAGCTCTTCACAGACAGGTTTAGATTTGACTACCCTGAATAGCTCTGGAACATCATTTCACTATTCACCTCCAGCCACAGCGGAGGCGCCGGCTGGCTCCTGAGCTCAGGGCACCAACGCCAGCTCCTGTCACTGCCTGAGCTCTTTGGGACTGCACAGAGCAGCCCAACCTCAGCCTTGAGGCTGGAGGAAGTTTCTTAAATCTATCTGATCACAAAATCATAGAACTTTGGTTGGAAAAGACTGCTAAAATTGTTGAGCCCAACCATCAACCCAACACCACCGTGGCCGTCGAGCCGTGTCCCACAGTGCCATGTCCACAGGCTTCTTAGAATCACAGAATTGTCAGGGCTGGAAAGGACCTCAAGGATCAGCCAGTTCTGACCCACTCCTTGCCATGGGCAAGGACACCTCACACTAGATCGGGTTGCTCAGATCTCCATCCAGCCTGGCCTTAAAGACCTCCAGGGATGAGGCTTCTACCACCTCCAGGCTCTCACTACCCTCATGCTGAAGAACTTCTTCCTAACATCCACTCTGACTCTCCCCATTTCCAGCTTTGTTCCATTCCCCCCAGTCCTGTCACTACCTGGCAGCCTGAAAAGTCCCTCCCCAGCTTTCTTGTAAGCCTCCTTAAGATACTGAAAGCCCACAATAAGGTCACCTGGGAGCCTTCTCTTCTCCAGACTGAACAGCCAAACTCCCTCAGTCTCTCCTCACAGCAGAGCAGCTCCAGCCCTCTGCTCATCCTCATGGCCCTCCTCTGGACACCTTCCAGCAGCTCCACATCCCTCTGGCAATGGCAGCTCCAGAACTGGACGCAGTACTCCAGTTGCCTCACCAGCTTTCTTGTAGCCCCTTTCAGGTACTGAAAGGCCACAATAAGATCTCCTGGGAACCTTCTCCAGACTGAACAGCCTCAACTCTTTTGGTCTGTCTTCACAGGAGAAGGAGATGAAGACCTCTGATCATTCTTTGTTGCTCTTCTCTGGGCACGTTCTTGAACACCTCCAGGAACGGGGACTCCACCACCTCCCTGGCCAGCCTGTTCCAATCCCTGACTACTCTTGCAGGAAAGAATTTTTTTCCCTAATACCCAACCTAAACCTCTCCTGGTGCAATTTCAGGCCATTTCCTCTCACCTGTTCCAAGATACACCCCCCAGAGGCAGAAGGATCCTTGCTCACAGAGACTATGGAGGAGCTTTCTTCAAATAAAAAGAGGTTTATTAAGATCATGAGAATGACATCGTGGTGTGGGTGTTGTACATCTATTGCAGCATTAAGAGAAACAACAGCAAGTACAAAATCCTGCAGAATATAAGTTGCCATCATCATCATCATCATCATCACAGCCTATCTTGTCCATGCTACAGTTTGGTGTATCCAAAACTTCATTCCCATTTCTAATGGCAGAAAAATCCAAAGATTTTTCCTCTTTCCATCAACCCAAACCCAAACCAAACCCTCTCCTCCCCTCACCCCCCCCCCCCCAAAAAAAACCTCCAAACCCAAACAAACAAAAAAGGCAAAACAAACAAACTTAAAAAGGCAAAACCCAACCCAACCCCACCCCCACCCCCTCTCAATTTGATATAAATAACTTGCACTGGACATCTTAAAACTTTCAGATTTTAATTACACATAAATAAATATATACAGAATTAGAACAGTTCAGTTTGGCCTGGTTCAAGTTCTGCTCCTTGTGCTTTAGTCATCATCACTAATTTGAGAAACTTTGTGTGCTGTTATCTGTAGCTTGTGGGGTTTTAATTAGTCCTGGGTTAAACTTCACCTGCTCTGTCTCTCTCTTCAGCTGAGACCACAGCAGTTGGGGAGCTCCTCCATCAGCTCCTGCCCTGGGAACCACTGGATCCATATAGAGATGGTTCCTGCCCTTCTGGTGCAGGTGGGAGGTCCTCAACCTGGGTTGAGAGGGAAAGATCCACCTGGAATCTCAGTTTGCAAACTGTAAACGAAGTCTGAAAGGGCTTTAAATCCAAGGCAGTTCTGCTGGCAATTTTTCTCTTGGCCTGGCTTTAGGACTGGGCTGAAGGAAGAGAAATGGGGGAAGTCTCCTTTGTGTTTGCCTCTCAAAAGCAGCTGATAAATCCAAGTAGAGCCAAGGGTCCAGCTTCCTGCCCTCTGCTGCCTCCTCTGCTCCCTCCATCCATGCAGCTCCTTGCTCTTTCGCCTCCGTTTTTCAGCGGGAGCAGATTCCTGCAGCGTGTCAGGGTTGCACTAATGGGTCTCTTTAAAACAAAACAGAGTAAGATTGCACATGACTTGGCTTCCTGCTTCCACGACTTAAAACAACCAACCAAAGGCAAAAAACCCAAAACAAAACCAAAGGCAAAAACCCCAAAGCCATCCACCTGGCTGATTTCCTCACTCTCCCTGCATCCATTAGTATCGTCTGCTTCTTAAAGTCTTTACATCTTCTCCTTTTTTTGTGTGTCTTTTCTTTGTTCTCTCGACGAGTTCCCTCCCAAGTTCAAACGTAGCAGTTCAGAAAACAGTGCACTGGATCCTCTTGACCACCCACACCCCTCCCAGTGCAACCAGGGAGAGCTCCCGGTGGGGAGAGGGAAGGGGCCAGGGCGTTATTTCCGATGCTTCACTTCTTTCTCTGACGCTTTGGAGTCTCCAGCCGTGTGCCCGTTCCCTGTGCTGTTCATGAACATTTTATCCAGCCCCTTAAGGGACTCGACCAGGTAGTTCTGGAAGGCTGTGAGTGCTGCACAGATGGCTGGGCCCCCAAAGCCGTGGGTTATCAAGCTGAAATGAGTCAAACAGCTCTGGACTCCGGGCTCTAAGATGAGCGAGGGGCGGCTGTTCCCCAGCGGCGAGCGGTCCTGGGCTATCAAGTCTGCAAACTCTTTACAGATTTGCCTGAAAGCAGAGAGGTTTGGGTTAGCAGAGAGGTTTGGGTTAGCAGAGAGGCTGGTGAGAAGCTGCAGGGATGCAAATGTCATATGGTACCCTGGGAAGCGTTAGGAGGGTGGGCGGTAGGTCGAAGGAGGTTCTCTTGGGGCGAGGTGAAGTTGTGCTGCCTAGGAGCAAACCCTCCCAGCTGTGCTAACTTCACACCTCATAGAATAGAGTAGAACAGAACGCTCTGGGTTGGAAGAGGCCTCTAAAGGTCATCTAGTCCAACCCCCTGCATGCAGCCTAGGAATCCATCCCTGCCTTGCAGAGCATCAAGCTTCAGGGCTTAAAGGGGCTGACCAGAAAGCTGGGGACAGGGTTTTGAGCAGGGCTTGTTGTGACAGGATAAGGTACAAGGGTTTGGAACTAAAGCAGGCAGATTTAGACCAGGGAGATATTATATGCTGAGTGTGGTGAGACCTTGGCCCAAGTTGCCCAGAGAGGTGAGTGATGCTCATCCCTGGAAACATTCCAGGTCAGGTGGTTTTGGGCTCTGAGCAACCTGCTCTAGTTGCTGCTGGCCACAGCAGGGTTGGACTGGAGGAGCTTTAAAGGTCTCTTCCAACCCAAACCCTTCTGTGATTGTGGGGCTAATGCTGCCCTTGCAGGCTGTGGGCACCTAGCACAATGGTGGCTGGTTGCCATCTCCTACTCACTTGGTAGCCAGCAGCATGTTTTTCCTGGTGTGGAGCTCCGTGGGGTCGGAATGCTGTCGGCACAGGTACTCTGCCGCCGCCTTGGCCGGGAATTCCGTTTCACACACGTACCCAAAATCCCGAGCCAGGTGAACAGCTTCTCCTAGGAGCAGAGCAGAAGAACAAGCTGTGTCAGTGACTGTGTGAGAGGGGAGCACCTCAGAGAATCATAGAATGGTCTGGGTCGGAAGGGACCCTGCAAAACTCATCCTGTCCAGCCCTCTCTGCAGTCAGCAGGGACATCCTCAACTAGATCAGGTTGTCCAGAGCCCTGTCAAGCCTCATCTTGGATATCTCCAGAGATGGGGCCTCAACTACCTCCTTGTAGCACCTTCAAACACCTCCATGAGGTGGCCCATTTCTGCTGGGACAGGAGCACTTTTTCAGCTGGCACCCAAGAGTTCTCTCTGCCTTCTGCTCTTGGGCTGATGCAGAGACATCACTCTGAGTTTCTTATATTCAGCTGTCAGACAATCAACCTACATGGGTTCAACCCTTGCCAACTCTAAACAGAAGCTGCTTCTTTCCTTTGTTAGCTTCTATATCATTACCTAGGAAGGTTGGACCAGGTGATCCTTGAGATTCCTTCCCACCTGGCATTCTGTGATTCTATGATGATTCCATTATTCCATCATTCTGTGATTCTAAGATTCCATCATTCTGTGATTCCATGATTCTGCAATTCCATTATTCCATGATTCTAAGATTTCATGATTCCATAGTTCTATGATTCCATGGTTCTATGAGTGTATGATTCTGTGATTCCATTATTCTATGATTCTATAACACCATGATTCCATGATTCTGTGATTCTATGATTCCATTATTCTGTCATTCCATGATTCTGCAATTCCATTATTCCATGATTCTAAGATTCTATGATCCCATGATTCCATAACACTACAATTCCATGATTCTATGATTCCATGATCATATGATTTTGTGATTCCATGAGTCTGTGATTCTGTGATTCCATTATTCCATGATTCTATAACCCCATTCCATGATTCTGTGATTCTATTTTTCCATGATTTTGTGATGAATCAGCATTGAGAGGGAGCTGAAGCTGGTGTGAGGATGAGGAAGCTCCTCTCTGAGCTGCTCCTCCAAAAGGAAGAACAGCAGAGATGCTTCTCATTCCCTGCATCTTTCTCTCCCTTCTTCCACCAAGATTTCCTGCCTGGCCTCTCCAGATTGAGATTTAAACAAGGGCTGGAGGGTGAAAAAGTGACCTTAGCCCCATGACCTCCAGACAAACTGGGCTGTGAGAACCAGGCAGAAGGCAGAGGGCTGCATCCCCCCGCAGAGAGCAGGAGCCCTCGGGCTGGCGGTGCGGGCAGCGTATCCATCACCCCCTGGCCCTGCCCACCCATTGATGGAATTGATCCATCTCCAGGCATCCCCATGGAAATAATCCGAGCTGATGGCAATTGATCATGCCCAACACCCGAAATCCTGGCTGGGCAGGCAGAGCTAATTTGACTCCCCCCCTGCTGCTCCTACGTATGAGGCCATCCATCCTGATAGCATTAACCTAGATCCCACCACAGGCTGCCCAGCTCCTGCAGCTCTGTCTGTGAAGCTGGGTGGGGAGGATAGTGTCTGTGCTTCCCATACAACAACAATGATTTCCACTTCATCTCCTCCTCCAAAGAAGGAGCCAACAATTTAAAGCTGGAGAATCAGAACTGCAGTGGTTTGTGTGTTAAAAAAAAAAGAATAAACAATCCAAAGCCACCCAGAAATTAACACTAAATGAGCTGTCTGACCTCGTGGGGAGAGCTGAAGCTGGAGCCAGGATTGCTTTCCTCTGGGAGTGTGTGTGGGTGCCCACAGAGCTGAGTGCTCTGAAGGCAGTTTGGATGCTGCTTTGAGAGGTTTCAGAGGAGGGAACAAGGGATCCAGCTATTGGATGTGGCAGTGAAGCCACAGCAAGTCAGGACCCAAGTGAGGAGAAGCTGGAGGAGAGTGCTGGTGGGGCAAGAGGCCAGGCAGGAGAGGGGGCATAGGAGCCTGACTGCATGGACACATCCTTGTGAGACCTGAAGGATGTTTCTGGAGTTGAAAGACAGCCCTGCTGCAGGAGAAGGCAAGTGCTGGGTGTGCATGACAAGGGCTCCCAAGGGAAGCTGCTTTCTACCCATAGCCCTCATGGTGCTCCCTGGGTTCCTGCTCTCCTCATCTATAAGAGACAATCATTGAATCATTAAGGCTGGAAAACATCTTCAAGATCATCAAGTCCAACCATCAACCACCATGGTCACTAAACCATGTCCTGAGGTGCCATGTCCACACATTTTTGAACACCTCCCTGGGCAGCCTGTTCCAATCCCTGACCACTATCACAGCAAATAAATTTTTCCTAATATCCAACCTAAACCTGCCCTGGTACAACTTGAGGCCATTTCCTCTCATCCTATTGCTTGTTTCTTGGGAGAAGAGACCAACTTCCACCTGGCTCAAATCTCCTTTCAGAGAGTTCTAGAGAGCTGTAGAGAGCAAGAAAGTCTTTCAGCCTACACTTCCCCAGACTGAGCACCCTCAGTTCATAGGATCATAGAATCAAGCAGGTTGGAAGAGACCTCCAAGCTCAGCCAGTTCAAACTATCACCCAGCCCTGTCCAAACAACCAGACAATGGCACCAAGTGCCTCATCCAGTCTGTTCTTGAACACCTCCAGGGATGGTGACTCCATCACCTCCCTGGGCAGCCCATTCCAATGCCTATCACTCTCTCTGCCACCAATTTCCTCCTATCATCCATCCTAGACCTCCCCTGGCACAACTTGAGACTGTGTCACTTTGTTCTGTTGCTGGGTGCCTGGCAGAAGAGACCAACCCCACCTGGCTGTGCTGGAGGAATGGCTGTGGGTCAGTGTAAGACGAAGTCCATCAGTGGGGGTTTCAAATGAGCAGGCATTGGGAAGGCAGAGGATAGAAAACAAACGAAACCAAGAGGGCAAATGCCCAAGAAAGGAGGTGCCTGGGGCACAGCCAGTGGTGACCAGGCAATGGCACCTTCCTGTGGTGCAACACCTCCCAGCACCAGGACAGTCTGTGCAGGAGGAGCTGACACCCATCCGGCACGCACGGCACCGCTCCTTAGTTTGCTGTGAGCCGGTAAGGAGGAACCAAAACATCAGCAGGCACCTGAGATCAAAATGGACATTTCTTCCTTCCTTTGACTCTTTCTTTTCTCCTCATGGAAATCAGCCTTTCGTTCAGCACCACCCAAGTGCCCTCAGTGACAAGCCCGGGCTAATGAAGCGGCTCATTTAATTTGCTGCCAACAATGGAGATGATTTTCTATTCAGCCACTGCAGGCAGCTGCCTCCAGCACGCTGGGTGCAGACACAATGGATTCCACAGCTCCCAGGCAGCCGGGGGCTGTCAGCAAGTTGTGTCCCAGGTCCTTCTCTCCCTGGATGTGGTGGTGACATCGTCGTTTCCACCGTGCAGAAAGTGGGAAGAGAGCAAATAAACAAGGCAGGGGCAGGTCGCTGCCTGCTGAGGCTGTGCTGCCCTCGGCACCTTCTCCGTGCCTTAACCCCACGCTCCAAGGGCAGCTGCTACCTTCACCTGCCAGACCTCAGAGATGGGTGGCATCTCCTCCATGACTCCCTTGTCAGATCATCTCCTTCTTACAAGAGGCAAGACACAGACACAGGTGTGGTGGTGCAGCCCTGAGAGAACAGTTAATGGTGCACATGAGAGGCATGGTCAGAAGCACCTGAGATGTGTGCCCAGGTGGCCATAAAGACCAATGTCAGCACCAGAGAGGTGATTGTCCTCCTGTGCTTGGCACCTTGAATACTGGGTTCAGTTTTGGTTCTCTCACTCTATTATGATTAACATATTCCAAGGAGGACATTGAGGTGCTGGAGCAGGTCCAGAGAAGGGCAACAAAGCTGGGGAAGGGTCTGGAGAACAGGACTGGGCAGGGGCAGCTGAGGGAGTTGGGGTTGTTCAGCCTGGAGAAAAGGAGACTGAAGGGAGACTTTCTGGCTCTCTACAGCTCCCTGGAAGTAGGCTGAAGGTCTCTTCTCCCAAGGAACAAGCAATAGGATGAGAGGAAATGACCTCAAGTTGCCCCAGGGCAGGTTTAGGTTGGATATTAGAAAAAAATCCTTCTCCTTAAAGCTTGTCAAGCTCTGGCCCAGTCTGCCCAGGGAGGTTGTAGAGTCCCTATATGAAGGTGTTTAGAAGCCCTGGAGATGTGGTTCTGAGGGACATGGTTTAGCAGGTGACTTGGTAGTGTTGGGTTAATGGTTGGACTCAAGCATCTCAAAAGTCTTTTCCAGTCTAAAGGGTTCTGTGAGTCTCTGTGCCCTACACTGGCACACGGTGCCATGGAGGAGCTGCAAAATTCTTGGCAGCTTTATTCAGGCTTTTTTTTCTTGCTTTTGGTTCTGACTCAGTGTTATCAGAACTGGTTCATGGCAATGATCAGTGACATGGACACAGCCCCAAGGCAGCTCACAGCCCCACCAGGCCGTGGGTGCCTTTTCCCCACAGGCTATGAGTGGTCCAACAGCCCTGGCTGAGCTGCAGGAGATGTGCATGGAGATGCACACTGTGGGGATGCTCCCGGGCTCAGGCTGTGGTGATCACTGTGCTCTGAGTGCCCTCCCTTGTGGAAAGCTGCAGATGAAGGACATGGAAGTTTCAGGACCCTCATCCTCCATGGGAGGGGAGAGTGACCCTTACCTTCCACGAGGGAGGTCAGCAGGGTGACGTTGGCAGCTTTGCGCCTTCCTGCAGGCAGATTTAGCCCAATCTTCTCTAACCTCTCCCTTAGACACCGACCTCCGTTTTTGGATTTTGCTCTGGAAAGAGAAAACAAGGAGGGGGAGGGGAAATGATCACCTACTGGAAGTCCAAACAACAATGACTAACTCCAGTTTAAGCTGTGGGGTTTGAATGGGAAGGACAGAAACCAACAAAAATGTTCTTTCCCAACACTCCACACACCACAACTTCTCCTCTCCATCCGTCTCAGAGGTAGGACCTGGTGCTGGACACAAAACTCGCTTGGCTGCAGCAACCTTTGCCCCAGGGCTGTCCCAGGGCTGTGCCAGGGCTCTCTGGAGGAGCTTACCTTCTGAGGACTCCACCAAGGAGAGAGGCGTTGAGACACTCGGGGGGTGAGAGCCTTCTCTGCACCTCCCCCACGGTCACCTTGTACTTGGAGGTGGAGCTGAGCAGGGAGAGGCGTCCAGGCACGGAGCAGAAGACCTCGTTGGGATTCGTCACCCCTCCGATCAGGCCATCCTTGTTCATTGACAGGGTGGAAATGGTGGTGCCATTGGCCTTCGAGGGGATGGGCACTGGGAGACAAGGAAGGGAGAGAGAAGAGGAGACCGTGGCTGAGAGACTCCAGAGCTGAGGAAGCTGCTTGGTGACCCTCCTCAGCACCCCCTCGCTGCCACCTGCAGACATCAGCATGGCTGGCTGGGATAGATCACTTCATTCCTTATTTTCCTCAATGAAAGCAGAGAAATGAGGTGAGGAAAATGAAATATAGAGAGGACAAAAGGATGGAAGTGGCCTGGGCTCTGCTCTCACCTAGGGTGGAGAAACCAAAGCATAGAAAGGTCAAAAGGATGAAGTGGCCTGGGCTCTCTCTCATCTGTGTCCCCATCCCTCCCTGCTCTTCTGGAATGGAAGCCAAGGTTTTGGGCTGGTGTCCTGGGAGGCTAAGGACTGTCTGCAGTCCTTTGCTGCCTGGATCTGGGACCAGTTTCCCCTCCCTGTCTCCTCTGGGCTCTCTATGGAGGTGGGGAGGACTGGCAGAGTGAAGCATGGGCTTGTTGTGCTGACCTGGGGGCATTCTTCTCTTGGCTCCAGGATGATATCACAACTTTATCCCAGCTCAGCCCAGACACATGGCTGCATCCCACGGGACAGAACCAGTAGGGCTGAGTCCCAACCACCATGTCCTGCATAAAACCCAGGAGATGCTGGGATGGCCAAGAGTTGTGTTTGCCAGTCTGTGCCCACAGGCACCAGTGGGATGTCTTCTTGGGGATTAACCCCACCACAAGCTGCAGCCCTGAACTTTGTCTTAAAGGAAGCTTGAGAAGATCAAACCCAAATAATCCAGCACAGGCTTTGTTTTACTTAATGGACGGAAGTCAGCTAACCCAGGAGGCTGGATGGGCAATGAGGACTGCAGCAGCACATCAGGCCCATGGCATCACTCCCAAGGTAAAATGGGCACAGGTTTTTTCCAGTGTCATCCCAGTAAGAAACCTTATTAGGCACAGCAAACCTTATTAGGCACAGTATTAGGGTTCAAACTGTGGCTGAAACCTGTGCCAGATCTATTTGGCTTTCAAGTTTTGACGATAATGACTGATGGAACTTGGGAGAAGGGGAAAAAAAGAGGTTTTGAAAGAATCCAGAGAGGGCTGCAAATGCTTCCACTCCAGATGGTTCTAACCCTGGCATTCTTTGTGGATCCACAGCAATGACCTCACCATGAGCATTCAGATGGTTCCTGCAAGCAAGCAGCAATGAATACCAGGGTTTGTAAAGGAAAGAAATATCCCCAAAATGAAGCTGAAACCCCAACAACTGGGGGGCAGTGGGTGGGAGACATGGCCTGGACCTATTAGAGGATGCTTACAATCAGCATCTTGTAAGAACAGCCCAAGAACTTGTGAGTGTGGCAGTAAAAACCCAGCATGTTCCATAAAAAAGGCTGCTGGTTTGAGACCAAAAGTTGAAGGAAAAGGAGCTGAGGGACAGGAGGTTTCCTCTCAGCATGAAACTGGTGCAGGACGAGCTGGTGCCCTGCTGGCATTTGCCATGATTGTAGCTGGTGGAGGAGTTGGTCAAGGGAGAACAAACATGGGAAGATCCCTGGTGAGGTGTAGGAAAGCAGAGTTATTTCCAGCAAGCAGCAACTTCAAAGCTTTCTTCCACAGCCCCAGAACAGGTTATGTTTGTCTCTGGGAGACACCCTTGAAATAAAAAGTCAGAGCATGTGTTACAAATCTCCACACAGTGTGTGACTCCAGGGCCAGGCAGCCAGCTGTGGGGGTTCTGACCACCCCCAAACCGGCTCCCCCACCCCACTCCTGGAGAGCAGGTGTTGCTTGTAGCTGCAGATCCACCAAGAGCTCTGCATAACTCACATGGACTTTGTGCATGCCTGAAGTCATGCAGGGGCCTGCGCCAGCCGCATGCGTGGCTGGGGACCGAGCAGCCATGCAGGACAGAGGGGACTCATGGCATGGTGGAGCTGTCCCTCAACACACTCCGGGGAGGAGGAAGAGGCAAAGCCAGCTGGCACCAGTTTGGGTTGACACTGGAGCCTGTGGAAAACCAGGCTGGAGAGATGGATGTAACCCAGCTGGGGTGTGTTTGAGAGCAGCCCCATGGGCAGCGAGCGGGAGGTGCAGGGCAAGGTGATGGTGAGGCTCAGATGGGTGCTGATGCACAGCATGGAGACACCACAACACCTTTGGCACACGAACTGGCATTGTTAGGAATGATGCTACTGTCGGAAACAAATCCCTTTCCAAGCTGTAACCCAGAGCCTGCCTCTGCCAAGCTGGATGCCCAGAGCAGCCAGGTCACCCTGCTCCATCCACAAGCAAACCGTGAGGCACCCATCATGGGCATGAACACCGGCATTGCTCTTCTGCCTTGAAGCCTCAGCCGGGATCAGAGTCCCATTACATCTGGCACATGCAGGCAGGACAAGGCCACCTGTGCCATGGGGAGCTGGCACCCTCAGCAGCAGGGCACAGGGTGCAGAGGGAGGAGCAGAGCAAGCAGCTGGCCCAGCATCACGCAGGGGTTAGCAGCAGCGCTGGGGACTGAGCTGTCTCTGGGGTCCCGGAGCAGTGCTTCATCCATCAGACAAGGTTGCCTCCACACAACAACAATAAACACAGCCACATTTGCCATCAATTATTAATTATTGTGATTTGGCCTCACCTGCTGCTGCTTGCCTGGTCTGATCTGCAGCTTGTTTGCCCATAAACATGCTGCAGGAGGGAGACAAGCTACCATTAAAGCCTGACAGCTTTGTTTCCTTGGCTTTGGGGGAACCAAAATTGTCTCTTGTCATCTGAGTAAACCAAAAGTCCCCCTCGATCTTCAGTTGCTGCTTTCCTGCTCCCGCAAGCAGCAGGTGATCGGAGCACCTGAGCCAGCCTGCAGACAAGAAGGAAGCATCAGAGCCTTGCGGGTGGGCACGGTGCCAGCCCAACACCCCAGCAGCGCCCCGACCCTTCCAGACCAAGCCGGCTGCATGCAGGCGCCTGGCCCCGCGCTGGGCGCCGCTGCCGTGCACAGCCCCGTGCCGAGGGTTTGGCCGAGCCAAGAGCAGAGGAGCTAAACATCACACAGAGGTGGGCCTTTCATGGTGAGGTGCCCATCAGCCATGGCATGAGTGAGAGGCACTTGGTGCCCAAGCGTAGGAGGCACCAGGCAAGGCACCAACCTGAGCTCCCTGCACAGTGCTTTGCAGCTGAGAATGGAAATGCCACATTGATGGCACTGCTCTGGTCACCCCCGCTGAGGGTTCCTGGATTCCTTTAGCATGGGGGCAGGATATCACAGAATCCCAGAATGCCAGGTTGGAAGGGACCCCAAGGATCATCTGCTCTGACCTTTCTAGGTGATAGTAGAGTTGAAAGGAGCTGACCCAGTACCCTGACAAGCTGAGTCTTCAAACTGCCCAGTGTAGAGCACTCCACTGCTTCCCTTCAGAGGTGATTCCAATCCCTAACTGTTCTCATGGGGAAAAATGTCCTTCTGCAGTCCAGTGGGAATCTCCCCAGCAGTAACCAGTCCCCATCACCTCTTGTCTTTTCCATGGGACTCCTTGTTAAAATGAAGTCTCCATCCTTCTGGTAGCCACCCTTTATGGACTGGTCCACAGTGATAAGGTTTTCCCTAAATCTTCTCTTCTCAAGGCCAAACAAACCCAACTCTCTCAGCCTTTCCTGATATGGTAGCTCTTCATTTCTCTTAGTGAGCTGGAACTCACTCCGCTCATCTCCATGCCAGGGGCTTGGGCAGGCTCAGCTCCCACTCAGGAGTGGTTTCAGCAGCAACGCTCCCAGGGATGCTCATTCCCACAGTGATAGGCTGGCATAGTGCACGGGCTGAGGAGAAGGGTTTGATGCTGGTACCCACACCGCTGTGCCCAAATCATCCTGTGCCCAGGTGCTTGCCCCCCTCCCTCCAGCCCTTTCTGATGAGTGGCACAAGGATCAACTGGGTCACACCCTCCTAGCAAGCTATAAAGGGCAGGACACAAGCTGCAGTCTCTCCGTGGGGCTCTGTCTGGGATGATTCAGCCAAAGAAAGGGGGAGAAAAGGAAAAAGGCTTTCAGCAGCCACTCAGAAAATTCCTGGGCAGTGTGAGGTCTTTCTCTCTGGTGTCCAGCTTTGCTATCTGCTCTTATTGTTATTACTTGCTCATTATTTCCTGATTGGCCCATGTGAGCTCTGCAAGCTGTGTGCTGGATGGGTGAATGCAGGGCGAGATGGGGAAAGGCTGCTCCCAAAAGCTGGGAGCTGCAGCTGGAGCCACTCTTTGCTGCTGGCTTCTGACCTCATGGACTCTCATGGCAAAGACAGAACTGGATCTGAGGGGTGAGAGGCTGACTGGGATCTGGAAGTCTGACTGGGATCTGGAGGGCTGACTGGGATCTGCAGGGTAGACTGAGCATGGCCTCTGTTTTTATCACTCCAGACTTTCTTTTCCATGCTGTGGAATATTTGTCACAGCAGCATCTTGTCTCACGATGCTCCTCTTGCATTTGAAGCTAGCTGCTGAGAGAGGCAGCCTGTCAGCACCAGGGGCACGGTGCCTTGCTGAACCTGGGAAGGGAAAGTCTCCTCACTTCAGCTGCTTAACATCACAGGAAACATTTCCGCAATGCTCAACATCTCACCGCCTCCTTTAATGCCGTCCGAAAGGTACCAGGGGCAATACCCAGCATAGTTCAGGGGTGCTCTGGTGATGGCAACTCCATCATGAATCACCTGCTCTGGTGCTGGGCAAGCAGCTGCATGTGGCTTTGTTTTCCCTTTGGACTCACGAGGGTCATGCTCTCCCGTCGAAGATGCTTCTTCTCTGCTGAGTCAGCTCCTGATTGTCTTTCACCCATCCCTCAGGTGTAGCTCTCAGGCAATGAAACTCACACAACTCTATTTGCTGTGACATGAAAATCTTTGATTTAAAGTGAATGATTTTGAGCCAGGTCCTGGGTTCCAAGAACACAGAGGGTTTCGTCCATTGCCTCTCCTAAGCTGGAGAGCACCCTGCCTGGGTGTGGTTGTGTCCCCAGCAGCCTGGGGGCAGCTGGGACCCAGTGGGCTGGGCTGGCTGCAGCTGGCTCCCTGCTTTTGCTGGGGCATTGTTTTACAACACCAGGCAGGTCACGTCCCCAATTTGGGCTTGACTGTCTCCATCAATAAAATGGAGGTGATAATATCTACCTGGGAGGGATGCTGGAATGCCCAATTAAAGCTTGCCAAGTGATCCCTGGATGAAAGATTTCTCCAGGTGAGAAGTCCCTGGGTGGGAAATGTAGCCAGAAGGAGTTGATCCAGTGCCTAAGCATGGGGATGTGATGATGCTCCTTGGAGACACAGACAGGTGTGGTTAAAGGTGATCCCCACGGACATGAGGCTCTGCCATCCAGCATTGTTGGAAGTGTGATGGGGTATCCCAACCTTGTTTCTTTGAGGGCTTCCCAGGAAACACCAGACAGCAGGGTGGAAGAAGCAGCACTGACCCCTCCATTGTGACTGCGGTGAATGGAGTAAGAGCCTTGTGCCTTCCAGGTGTCCCAAGGCAAAGCATCAAGTTTCTGACCCTTGTTCTGATTTGCAGAGGTAGATCTCTGAGCTTTTAAACTCCAAGTACAATGGAGGAGCAGAAGAATCCCTTCCTTCAAAGGCTCCCTACCCAGGGAGCTAGAAAGCCTTGGAGAAACTCCTGCTTATTCCTCATCGAGCTTCAGCACAGAGCAATCCTCACCCATCTGCTCTGCTGCCTCATCTTCCCCGTCCTGCGTGCTCCAGGGTGATGATGCTCCATCCACCAGCTCCTGCACTCCTTTGTTTGTGTTCACAAACACCTGTGTCTGGAATCACCACTTCGATTCCTGGAAAGCACCGCTTTGAGACGCAAATAATCAATGCAAAAGGTGAAGCTGCAGCTCAGGCTCTGTGGGGTTGCTGTTGGGAGCTGCAGGACCGCGACGCTCAGGCTCAGGGGCTGACAGCAGCCCAGTGCCTTTTGGTCTGAAGGGAAAAGAGACTTTGCCTGCAAAAAGGTGAAGCACTGGCTCATTTCCATGTGGGAAATGTGTTGCCTGCTTGCAAAAGGATCTGTACGCAGGAAAATGTGTGGAACTTGGACCCTGACTCGTTTATTGTGGTGGAATTTGCGCAGTTCCACTTCCAGCTGGAGCTCAGGGTGTTGTGAGGGGGGAAAACAAGTCCAGAGGGAAGATGCAAATTGCTGCCTGTCTTACAAGTCTGTTTTCTTCTCTCCTTAGATGCATTACAGGTAAATCCTCCTCCTCAGCAGCTCGGAATCCCTGGATATCCGAGCTTTTGTTGCGACATCCCTTTCAGAAGTGGGAGTGTGCTACGGCTTAGACTGCATTTTAAAGGGGCATCAGTTAATCCTCTTAGGGGCTACCTGGGGCAAAGAATCACTCCTCTTCAGGCACAGTGCTGTCTCCAGCCACCCCAAAAGCACCTCAAATCCTGGTCCCCCTGCAGGACCATGCACGGGCCAGCTCACTGTGGCTTCGGGGCTGCCCAAAAAAAGTCTGCAGGAGGCCCAAGCTGTGCTGCTCTATAAAAGGACACCTGCACGGTGAAAACCTCTTCTGGATTCTCCTTGCTGCAGCTGCTAAGGTTTGGCTTCCAGGACATTGCAGGTAGAATGTGGACAGCCCTGAGCCCCCCCCTCACCTTTGTTCCTGCAGTAGCTGGGGGGGAAGGTGTCCTGTGTCTCCAGGTAGGCAGTGGTGAGGAAGCTTGGTGAGTAGCCCCTGATGAAAGTGCTCCAGAAAGGCAAGGGATTGCTGCTGTCTTTCAGGAAGAGCTTTCAGTGAACTCATCTAACCTTGGTTTGAATGTCTCTGATGTGAATTATAAGATGGAGATACATAAAGGAGGATCTGCATGTGGGTGTGAGCCAGAGGCAACTGCTCTGACCCTCCCTTTAAAAGCTCCCCCCCCCCTTTTTTTTTCTCTTCTTCACTGAGGAGGTGCAGCAGAGTTCAGCTGCTTCCATTTCCTGGTGTTTCAGCAGAGAGGTATTTATTGATGGTCCAGGGAAGGAGGTCAGTGCCATCAGCTATATTTCAACCCCACAGTCTGTAATTATCCTTTCTCCCCCAAGGGGATTACACAGGTATTTTCTTTATCTCGAATGCACAACCTGAACCCAAGCCCTGTGTCAAAGCCTCTCTAGGAAATCAGCTCCGAGGCCTTTTCAAATGGAAGGATGGAAAGAATCTTGGTGGGTTGTTGGTGTTTTGGGGTTTTTTTTTTTGGTGGTGGTTTGGGGTTTTTTTATCTCTCTGCTTTCCAGATTGCTGAGTCCTGATAGGTAAATGGATCTCGGACACTTGGAAGAGAAGAAGGAGCAGGGATACAACTCGGCAGCCTCAAACCATTCCCATGAGAAAGCTAATCAGGAGCAGTCCCATGCCTATGCAAAGCTCCTGTGCTTAACATTTTGTTTCCCATGCAAATCAATACATGAGGTTAGGAACTGAATGGGAAGGTGCCAGCTGATAGCCTTTGCATTTCTCCTTCTGTGCCTCTGCTTCACCCAGTACTGGCTGTGTGTCACTGCAGGTGTCTCCTGGGGAGCTTCAGGTTGGATTGGTGGGGCAGGGAGGTTCAGCCTCCCCCAGACTGAGGGTTACAACATCTCAGTTAAGGAGATGCTCAGTGAAATACTCAGTGCATCATGTCCTGAAGGGAAAGGCCAATCAGTGTAACTACAACATTTACTCAGACCTTTGTGAGCATACCTCGTGCTCCTTCCCAGCTGGGAAAGGGCTTAGTAAATGGTTTGCAATTATGAATTTCAGCTAATGCTTCCCATTTAGGATTGGTTTGGCCTCAAATGTGCTGCTTACTCAAATATTTATGGCTATTTTGGAAGCTGCTCACAGGTTTTTGTGAGCTCCCACACGTGCCCCTGCCATGCGTCGTTTGATGGGTTGGGTTGTGCTGTCTGGGAGCCTCTGATCCAGCAGCCTGAGCAGAAACCTCAGCAATACCTCACTGGAAAGCAGTAAACATTGATGATTAAAATCATAGACTCACAGGATGGTAAGGATTGGAATGGAACCTGTGGAGATCACCTGTCTAACCCCCTGCCTGAGCAGGTTCACCCAGAGCAGGTTGTACAGGATAGCATCCAGGTGGGATTTGAATGACTGCAGAGATGGAGACATTCAAATGTCTTCCTAGCAAAGACATTAAAAATGTCCTCTAACAAGTGCTCAAACCTTCACAGGAAATGAATGAATAAGGATTTGGATCCTGCTTTTGAACAGTTCAGTGTGTCTGCAGGTCTTTAGTGCTCATGGGGAGCTGCTCTGACGTGGCACTGCCCCATCCCCTCCTCACTTGTACCCTCGTGACTTCACCTAAAAGGTCAGTTTAATGAGATCATTCAGATTATCTCACTCCTTCTGATCCAAAATCATTTTCTTCTGGCTCTGCAGCTAGGCCCTTTCATATCTACCTCATTAAAATATCAGCTAGTCAGCACCCAGTTCAGCTCCTGCCTGCTCTGGCTGGACCTCTGCACCTCTGTCTGCGCTCGGGTTAGGATTTTGCCCTCCACAGCACAAAGCACCCAGGTGTGGGCAAAGGCAAGAAACTGAAATGGGAGAACCCAAGAATTTAGGCCAAAGGGACTGGAAACCTCCTCTGCTCCATGCTGTCAGCAAGGAAAGTTCCTCATCTGATGTCACCCCCATCCTAGCTCAGCCACGAGTGCCCCGTAGCAGAAACCATCACAGGTTTATTCATTTAGCAGCACAAACTCCCATTACATTTTGGCAACCAGTCTACGGGATCTTTATGTGTTTAAACAGTATAATCCATTTTCCAGTAACATGCTTGAGAGGTTTTTCCCTCTATTCCCTATAGAAGAGCCTGAATTTGTGCAGCTTTGGATCTACATAATCTGAAAAGGGAGAACAAAGCTGCAGTGTCTCGTGTGAGCGGCAGCGGGTCCTGCCTAAGCCATGGCATCGTTGCTATCAATTTGTTAAAATGTGTTTAGGTTATTGAAGGGCAAAAGAGCCTTCAGCAAAGATTAGGCAGGAATAATAACAGGAAAAATACTTCTCTTCCTGCAGAACTTGCTGCTGATCTGAGGAGCATGCGGGAGGGATTCGATCGGAGACTCGGCAGCGCTCTCAGTCCTAATTCACCTGCCTGCTGGAACCAGAAGCTCTCCCAGAGATGGCCTTTGGAGAGGCACCACTTGCCCACTGTCACAGGCAAATGCTTTTGGTTCTCCTTACTCAGAAGACATCCTGGGTTTTATCTCCTGTACATTGGCAGGATGTCCAGCAAAGCAGATGCGTTGAGCTCGGACAGCATCGTGCCCTGGCCAGGATGCACAGCCCAAGCTGCCAGGGATACACACCGGGAAACCGCTCTAGGAACCACCACAATGCCAAGGAGGAGCCACAGGGAAGGAGCAGTGTCCATATCTCTATGGGTAAAACCCCAACCAGCCACAGCAATCACATGGGGAGAGTCTGGCTGGCTGCATGGGAGCGTGGAGTTGATCACATCACGACCGTGGCTTGCAGCATCTACAAAACCTCCTGCTGATGTTTCCCCAATGACTGTCCCCATCTCTGACTTGGAACTTGTGCTTGAAGCCACCCTGAATACCCTTGCTCGGACCCTCTGCTCCCACTCCACCAGCCCCAAGAGCACAGAGCTGCTTTCCCAAGCACATGGGGCTATCTCAGGGCTCCCAGGGAGCCCTGAAGACTCACCATCCCCACACAACCACCTCACCGGGGACACCACTGGCACCCAGGGACCTGTCTGACCAGTCCAGAGGGAATAGAGCCTGACCTGATCCCTCGCTGCCTGGCGCCTCAGCACTTGGGTGACTGATGCCAGATAAATGCCTCAGATAGAGGGTGGGGAGACTCAGCCTGGCTGGAATGCCAAGCATGCACCACAGAAGCTGCCATGGCTTTTTAGGCTGCACAGATGAACCTGCTCACAGGTTCCCCTCGTTCTGCTCTAGAGCCCCAAGCTCCTGAGCTGCAGCCACACTGTGCCCCGGGGTGTTTAATTGCAGCAGGCAGCTTTCTAGCAACTCCTTTGTGCTTCTCTACTCCTTTTCACCAAACCACAGCACTCAACCTCTCTCCAAAGCAAAGGTGATACCCAGATGTGGCAAAACTGGGCATGGAGGTGAAATCTGAGCAAGCAGCAGCTCCATGCATTATATCCACACTTGCTAATTAGTTCCTGCATGAAGAACTAAAATAAACAAACAAATGGAAGGACAGCAGGAGTGAGTAATTCCCTGGGATCACACAGGAAAGGGTGGGATGGTTTAGTGGTTAAGGTGCTAGCCTAGAACTTCAGAGAACCTTGTTTAGGCTCTTCAAATAATTAAGGCAGATTGCAAACATTTTTTTTCTGAGATCACCTATCTTGGAATATTGCTAAACAGGGAGGAATGGTCTACAATTGCCTCTGCTCTGCTGCACAGCATGGCTGGCTGCAGCCTTGCCTGCCCCACCAGCAGATTCTGCAGCAGCTAAGCACCAACCGATCCACTAAGCTGCAAAAATCTCTTCCAGCTCCAGAAATGAAGGCAGAGTTTGTCCAGAGCCAGCCCAGTGTGTCCACAGTGCCCATGGACCCCTTGCCTGGGGTCCACCTCCTGAAGTCTTTTTTTTTTTGACAAGGACTTATTGTGGTAGGGCATGAGAGGGAACAGATTGAAGCTTGAGGAGGGCAGATTTAGACTGGGGATTGGGAAGTAATTATTTACAGAGTGGTGAGACACTGGAATAAGTTGCAGAGGGAGGTTGTGGATTCCCCCCTCCGTGGAGGTGTTGAAGGCCAGGCTGGATGAGGCCTTGAGCAGTTTGCTCTGGTGGAAGGTGTCCCTGCCCATGACAGAGAGGGCTGGAACTGGATGATCTTTAAGATCCCTTCCAACCCAAACCATTCCATGAGTAAGTTGTTGGTTTAACCAAGAAGCCACATGCTATAAAAGCAACCCAAGCTGGCTTCACTGAACCTACCCTTTAAGAACAGGCTCTTTGCTTCTAACAAAGGTGATGGTGGTGGGGGGGAGGGGAAATTCATTTAAACCCATCTAATTAAACAGTAAGTCATGACAAGGTACATGAAACTTGGAGATAACACATGCCTGGGAGGCACTGAGAAGGTTGAGACAAAGCCCAGCACCTTCACCGGTACTCGCGTGTGTTATCTCGCATGAACACACACCTGGGCTTATCCTGCTGCAATTATGGGACATTAAAAACACAGTTTTGATGGAGGAATGGTGATCTGGATGCAGTTCAGAGTAAAAACTTCCTTTCAAGTCCTGCTGCGTGATCGGTAGGGTGTTGCTGCCGCGCACGCATGTGCGCGCTAGGGAGCAGCGGCTGCGTGGGGAGGTGGGACCGCGTTTGGATGAGGGCTGCTATCTCCTGGTGTCTGCGAGGGCTTGTCTGAACTTTAAAGCCTTTGTTGAGCTGCACTAAGGCGGCAAAGCCTCCAGTCAAGACCCAGCTTGTCTCAGGTGAGCCCCTTTTCCCACTCAGGCAAACTACCGCAGCAGATCAAGCCGCAGAGAGCCGGGAGGGCTCTGCCAGCCCAGCACCCTGCACCTGGCTGGAGCCCAAGCTCCTCCACCCACGGCCCTGGACACTCTTATAAAAGAGGAGTCTTCACAGCCCCGGGTGTTTTATGGGGTGACCTCATTTATTACCTTGCTCATCAGAGGAAATGAGGTTTATCTAATCTACCATTCTTGCAGGATTTCTGATTCTTTCTCTTTTTTTTCCCCCTTCCTGCCACATCTGGCCTCGTGCAGCACTTCTTACGGCTCAGCTCCTCTCTCTCTCTGCTGAAACAAAGGAGAAATGGCACCACTGCCACCATGCCAGCACCTCAGTGCCACCAGCAGCCCCCCACAAGTGGAGCCCACGGGGAGATGGTGCTGCAAAACCTGGCACTCGCGTGCGGTGGAGCTGAGCATCTCGGTCTTAATCTCCCTCCTCTGCCGCATTCTTTAGCAGTGACAGCTACTTCTTGCAATATTCCTAACTGTGGGCTCAGAGCACTCCGAGGCACAGCTTTCCATCTGTCTGTCTGTCCAGCAGCCAGACAAACAGGTCCACATTCCGGAGTAGAAGCCCTCGCACCACCACTCTGCAGCAGCAGCAGCAGCAGTGCCTCAGATGTAGGTCTAACCACGTCCCAAACAGCAGGGAGAATGCAGTGGCTGAATACTGCTGCCTCAGCACCAGGCCAGGGGCATTTCGCCCTCGCCAGCCACACAGCACCCATGGGCCATGCACTCCTGGGTGCCAGCACGAGCTGCATCCTGCTCCACCTTTACTCCAGGTTGTAAAATGCTGCAGCCAAAACGCTTGCCCGCGAGCGGGGTGGGCAGGCCTCTGCGGCTCACAGGGCCCCCACAGCTCACCCCAACCCACCTCCAGCAGGACCTGGGGCTGCTGCTTGCACCCAGCATGTCCCCAGGCCCCAGGGAAGGAGATTGATGTTTTTCTTTGCAATAAAAAGGCTCCATCAGAAGCTTTCCACTGAGCTTGAACGGACGTCAAAGCAATAAAACCTCTCCTTATTTTACGAGCAGGCTGTAGGATTTTTAGCTACTGAGTGCTACGCTTGGTTTCATAAACACAACATCATCATCCTCTCCTCACCCTGCACGGTGCTGGGGGTTTGCTCAGGGTCCAGGGGCTTCTTTTCACTGTCCCAGGCACCTAAAGCCCAGTAGCTGCTGCAGCTTAAAGCAAGCAGAGCCTTGGACTAAACTTTTTCAGAGTTAATTTTGCTCTGTCCAAGTCAAAGGCCTTCCAGGTGTGATGTAAACGTTTGGGAGGGAAAAACAACAACAACGGTTTTAAAAGACACAACAGCCACCTCCAAACTAATAAAACAACAAAAGAGAAGGCATGGGAATGAAAAGGAGGGAGAGGGAACGAACGTGGCCATGAAAGAGATTCACAGAGCTCTGCTGCTCTAACCAAGATTTTTTTATCCACTGAATTCCCAAACCAGATGCTGCTCCCAGGGAGCTGAGTCCCCGTTTTTCAGTGCTGTTCCCAGATTCGGTGCAACTCCACCTCGCCACTCCAGCACCCTGCAGCCAAACCGGACCCCTCCCAGCCCCAGCTTTTCCCCTCATCCCAGTGCCTCCAGTTTTTGGGAATAACGAACCGGAGCCTGTCAAGAGGATTGTGGTGGAAGTTGGGGTTTATGGTGCAAACTGGGGAGTTTACCGTCTGTTTTCAGCCTGGCTCTGCTTCAGGGTTCTGTTGCCCAAACCGGGATGCAGTTTCCCCAGGCGCCCCGGGGCTGAGCCTCGGAATGGAGACCCCGGGGCTGTCCCCTGCTGAGGCGATCGCCCCCGTTCTTCTCTCCTGATAGTCCCTTTCTCTCTCGATATTGCCATGCTCCTCTGCCGGTATTCCCCTTTCTCTTTCCCAGTCTCCCCGTTCTCTGTTCGCTTCATCTCTGTCTACATTCGCGGCCACGTCCAGCAAAAGGAGCTTGGGAAACACACCCCAATCGAAGTATACCGAGATCCTGCACCCCTCAGATTTCCCCCTCCCAAATGTCCCCTAACGACAGGAGCTGTGAAATTCTCTGAAGTCCATGGAAGAAAAGGGTTGAGGAGCGGACACGCAGCCAGGAGCACTGCGGCTGCGGGCTCCGGGCAGCTCTTTCCCGCTGTGGGGGCCAGTTCGTGGCGGGGGGACATTTACGATGACAGCTCCTCGCCATGGGGACGATCCCCTGGCCTCTAAGTTAGCGCTGGCTTTGACTGGGGGTCCCTGTGAATTAAATCGCCTGCGAGTAGAGGAGTTAAGTGGTGGCCGTGGGGGTTCGGGGCAGACAATATTTTGTCGAAGCAGGACAGCAGTATCTCAGCAACTAATTAAGGAGAGATTTGTCTGCTTTCACTCGCATAGACTGAGCTCAAGTTTCTGTCCGAGGGCCACAGCATCAGGAATTCTAGGATCAATCAACCCCGGTGCGGTACCTGCGAGCTCGGCGCTATGTGGGACAAAACTGCCGTTTTTACCGGTTCCCCTCGATTTCCCCACCCCCGACAGAAACTCGCTGCCCACCCAGTCTTCCTCCCCCCCACCAGCGCCTCTGAAGCTCTCCGATCTGATAAAATCTCTGATATTGTAATGCTGTTTTTTTTTATCCTAGGGAGTAATTCAGCCCGGCCCTGGGCTCAGCTCTCGCCCTCGTTGCGGCGCCAGGAGTCAGCTCAGAGCAGCCGGAGCGGAGTAAAACCGGAGCTGTATTATACGTTAATTAAATTAAATTAAATTAACTGCAAAGTAATTAATTCACCCAGTTCTGGCAGAGGGCAGGGGTGTTTGCTACTGCTCGCAGCTCTTTCCCAGGTGCGGAGGAAAAC
Source organism: Pogoniulus pusillus (assembly GCF_015220805.1). Taxonomy (NCBI): domain Eukaryota; kingdom Metazoa; phylum Chordata; class Aves; order Piciformes; family Lybiidae; genus Pogoniulus; species Pogoniulus pusillus. The sequence continues at coordinate 3,978,420 of NC_087300.1, read as the reverse complement.
CCCGGTTATTCGTAGACCCGGCGCTGACCGCTGCCGCCCGGGACCCGTCCCGGTGCCTGGAGAGCCCTGCTGCTGCCCGGGCTGCGGCAGGATCTGGTGTCCTCCGCCCCAGCTACAGCTTCTAGAATTCCTCATCTTTTCTCTATGAGACGAATTCTTCCGTTTTGGGGCATATCTCGCCGGGGGAACGCGGCCATCGAAATCCCAGCGAACCGAAACCGAGACGCCGCTGGAGCCCGGGCCGGACCCCGGTGCCGGCTGCGGTCCCCCTGTGCATCCACCGCTATAAGAAAATCTCCCTCCTGGCTATTCCTCTAAACCAAATTCACTTCGCTTTGGATATATCGATTGCTGGGCTGCTCCAGCCAAGTCGGGGCAGAGCTGGGGACACTCGCGGTGCATCGCCCCCGAAACTGCCATTATTGCCCAAAATATTCTTTATCCCGAACACAGCGGAGCAAAAGAAAAAAAAAAGCAAACCAACAGAGAATCAGAGTGGGGAGAGCAAGAATCCGAAGGGAGAGGGACTGTAGACCCGCACCACAAGCCCCGCTTTTCCTGTGGGTTATTTTCTCTCTTTACTTTTATCCTAAAGGAAATAATAATAATTTTAAAAGAGGGCACAAACCTGGCTCTAAACTACAGCAAAATCCCCCGCAACGGGAAACGAAGGATTCTGAGTATTGGCGCGTTTGGGGGATTAAAAAAAAGGGGGGGGAGAAATAAAACACACCTCCCAAAACCCCAAACCCACTGTAACTTCAGCCAAACTTCCAGACAATTTTCCCCGTTGCGTTAGATAGAGAAGCCCGAGCGCGGCTGGCACCCACGGGCATCAAAGCACCCTCCTGCCCAACGCGCCCCGCAGCTTGTTGCAGCCTTTTCTCACCAAGGATCCCTAATGAACCTCCTCTCGTGTGTTCTAATTAAAGCTGAAATAATTACGGTCATTAATGCTCCACTGAAACGCCGCGTGTAATGAAGCCGTGTTCCTGGAATCCCGATTTCCATAGAAAAAAGGGGGATGTGAAGCACCGTGAATTTCGCTCCCTTCCGTGTAACCACCACCGGTATCGGTGAGGAAAGAGCCTCAACGATCGGGGTGTTTGCCCCTAGTTACCGAGGCTAAGCAGTTGCCGAGAGTTCCTCAGCAGACGGACCAGGGAAAGCGACCCCTGAGCTGCAGCGGGACGGGACCAGGACGGGACCGGAGCTCTCTGCAACCTAAACCCTCCCGGTTTCAGCGGCGTTTGAGCCAGCCCTGCCAGGGGCTCCGAGTTTCCCCCAGGAATCCCTCTACGCCACCGGTCTGGGGGTACCGATCCGCTCCCCAGGAATCCGGCGTGGAGCCCGCAAGGGTGGTTGCGGTTTCGTTTAGAAACCGAGCTCCGAAGCAGATCTAACCCGTCCTGCCACCGACACGGTTTTGGTGCTGCACCGCGGGGAGAAGCCGAATGCAGGGATTGAATGTGGGGTACGAATTACGGCCCCGTCCCCTGCCCCCGTTCCCCAGGTCCCGGCAACGCCCGGCTGAAGTTTTTATTACAGAAACACTGTACCGAGTGGGGCAGTTTTAACGGCGGGGCTTTGTCTGGAAACGGAGAGGGTAGTTAGTAGCGGGGTGGGCAATACAACGGCAGTAAATCAGGAGAGGCGAGGGCCGTACGGGACCGGGTTGCTGCCGAAGCTGGAGCCGAGCCGAGGTGGGATGCAGGATGCCCCCGACCACCGTGACGGACAGCACCGGTTCCTACGGCCGTGCCGCTTCCTCACTCCCGTTAAAGGCATTCTTCCCCTCTGTACGGACCCCGCCGAACGGGCTCGCTCCGTCGTGGCCTCAGCGCTTTCCGCGTCCAAGGTGATGCGGAGCGGTGCGAGGCCCGTGCTGCAGCACCCGCCACTGGGACCGAGAGCACCGGGATTTGCCACCGAACCCCGCTGGAGTATCCCCCGGGGCATCCCTCGAGGCTTCTCACACAAACCGACCGCAGCCGCCGGTGGCGTGGGCCCCTGAGGCTTCTCCGTAGCCGGATTCACCTATCCGGGCCCCTCTGTTCCCGGTACCGGAAAGGCCCGAGGGACCTCCACTGGCCGGGGGCAGAAGAAAGTGCCGTCCCGCCAGGACCCTCCGCTTTCGTTTGCGCTTCACCGGGGACAGCAGCGAGGCCGTACCGACGGGAGAAAAGGCTGTCGCTGGAGGAAACGCGACGAGGGGGAGCCCCGAGGGCAGGAGCGGGGACAGGATCCCGGCCGGGGGCCGCGTTCCGCGGAGCAGCCGCGCTCTTACCTTTCTTGATCACGGACTGATCGAGCAGGTTCATCCCGCCGTCGTCCACGGCCTGAAAGCACCGAAGCAAGATCTGTCAGCCAGCGCAGCTCTCGGTGCCGACGAGCACCGGCCACTCGGTGCATGAGGTCGGAGAGGCCGGGGTCCCGTCCCCCCGCTGCCCTCCGTCTGGGAAGGATTATTCGAGCACGGACAAGCTTGGGTAATGGGGGCCCGAGGCCCATACCTCTGTGTCTGGGGCTACGGACGCCTCGGGGCCCGCCCCGTCCAGACCGGGACCCCCCTCCCGGGGCGCACAGATGGTGGTGGGCTCAATCCGCACAGCATCGCGCTCCCACCCCCCGAGCACACTGCCTCAGTTCCCCGGTACCTGGATGTCCTCGATGCCGTGGTGTCCGAGCCCGTGGATGCCCAGCGGGCCGTCGGAGAGGCCGTGTCCGCCGTCGGGCAGCCCGTGGAGCAGGCGGGGCACGGCAGGGTACTCGCGGCGGGGGTCAAGCCCCAGGGCCCTGTGGGTTTGTGAGAGCAGCCCCGCGTCGTCTTGCCGGCTGCGCTGCGGGGGCCAAGCGGGTTGCTGATGCTGGTGCAGGGGGCTCAGCGCCGCGTAGGGATCCCCCAGGTGCGGGTAACCAGGTTCCTGGCCCTGCGCGTAAGGCAGCGGCGGCTGCGGGTACGGCGGGGGGAAATAGGGCGGCTGGAAGTCGGCGGCGGGCGTGTGGCAGAGCGGCGGAGCCGAGCCGTAAGGAGCCTGGTTGAGAGCGGGCAGCTGCGGCAGGCGGGCCCCGGCCGGTGCCCCGGGCAGCCCCTCGGCGCGGTCCTGTGGTGGAGACAACGGCGGTGAGGCGAGAGCGGACCCCACCGACCCCAAATCCCCCGGCCTAGCCCAGCCCGGCCCGGTCCACGCTGTCCCGTCCCGCCCCGTCCCGCACTCACCATGCCCGGGTAGCTGTGCACTAGCATCGGTGCAGGCCCGCGGCGAGCCCCGGGCGGGCCGGGCCCCGGGGGTGCCCCCGTCTCCGCCCCTCTATCCCGCCGGAGCGGCGTCTCCCATCGCCCGCCCGCTCCTCTGCGCCGGCCCCGACTCCATGCACGCCAGTTATAGCGGCGGGGGCGCGCCCGCCGCCACGGGAGCGCGCATCAGAGCGCAAAGACGAGAACGCGCCGCCCGCTCCCGCGGGGCCCCGACGACTCCCGACGGCTCCCTACGGTGGGCGCAGTGGGACGGCGGCAGGAGGTGGACGTGGCGGGAGACGAGGGGGTCTTACCCCTCCCAGTCCCCCGGAACGCGGCCGTTGCGGCTCCCGGCGCCGTCGGGCGGCCCCTCTCTCGCCACTCCAGTGTCTCAGAACCCCGTCCCCCGGTGTCACCCCCGCTTTCCCCCATCTTCGAGCCGCGCCGCTTCAAGAGTTCTGTCGGGGAGCGCCCCGAGGACCGAGCCCTGAGGACCGTGAGGTCCGTGTGTGCGGGACGGCAGCGGTGATCTGCGGTTTGACTTTATTAGCCCGGGAAGGGAGCGGGGACTCGGCCCTGAGGACAACGAGAGCTCCGGCGGCAGCTGCACACTCTGCCCGACGGCGACAGCAGCGGAGCCTGGGGCCGGGGATGCCGAGAGAGCCCGGGGTTCCCCCCCAGGGTATTTGTCCGTCCTGCTAGACGGGACGAGGAGATCCCCAGCCCGGGCCTGGGGAGAGAGAGAGAAATGTCTGGGGGTGCTCCGAAACCGGCTCTTTGCCCGAGGGGACGAGCGGGAGGGCGGGCACCGTGCGACACAGAGCCAGGGAAACAGGGAGTGAGGATAGGCAGCGTGGCTTCCTCCCGCCCGCCCTCATCCCTCCTCTATTCCTCCTTCCCTCCTCCTCTTCATCCCTCCTTCATCCCTCCCTCTCTCTGGGCCCTCCCTCCGGGGTAGGGCGAGGAGAGCCGCAGCACCGGGTCTCTGGGCAGAGCACTGGGCATCGGGTACCGGGCACGGATTTATCTCCATTGGCCCCGGGGGCGGGGGCTGTAGTGCCGTGTTACTCCCGCACACTCGGACACCCTTGTGACAGACGGACAGACGCGCATACTCGCCCGCTCCCCTCGGCGGCCCACGGGGCTCCTGGAAGGTTGAGGGTAGGGGAGAAAGGGGCGTCCCCACCGGGTCCCCGTGGTCTCACCGTGCTGCCCGGTGCTGTGCGGGGGTTTCCCTTGGTGGCAGCGTGTGATTCGTGTGCCAGCAGAGAAGGAGCCATCCCCCCCGCCGGAACGCTCCGCGATATCTGAGCGACATTAACAAACCCAATCCCACCTCGCAGTTAATTTAATTCTACTCTTCCTGCCCCGAGCTACAGCTCTCTTCATTTTCATTTCCCTCCCCCTCTCCCCCCTTCCGAATTCCCACAACTCAGACCTCTTTGATTTCCAGGTTTAATTAACAATGCTCATTAAATGAATTTTTATTCCTTTCTTTTAATATTTCCCTGCCACCTGTCTTTAGGAGGGTGGGGGCTGATCATTTATTCTAATTTATTTCTATTAAGGATGGCATTTAAGGGAGGGAGGGGAGGGATGTGCAGGGCTGGAAAGGGTTGATGTGTTCCAATCTCTTCATCCCCCTCGGATGCTGCTCAAGGACGCTGCTCCTGAAAGTTCGGTGTTTATTTTCCACCAGATCCGTTTCATCTGCTGGGAAAAATCGGATTGGACATGCTGTATTTTGCAGTTATGTTCCAGTTCATTCTTAACGTCCCCTGCTCGTCTGCTCCGTGTAATGGTGGGGTTTTATTCCTCTGAAAGAGGTGAAACTGTGTAAAATCTGGATGGGAAGAGCCGTGGGGTGAGCAAGAGGATGCTCCTTGTGGCAGCCCTGAGGTATCCCTGTTCCACTCAAAACCGAGCCAGGGCAGAGGAAACTTGCAAGGCTGACAGACAAAGGGAAGGAAAAACAAAAGGCAAAGCTGCCCTGCTGCCACCAACCATGCTGGGCAAACTGGGAGAGGCTGGTGGGGCTGAGGGGTATTTATTATCCTCCCTCCCCAGACCAGCAACGGACAGGAAGGGAATAAGGGACCTTACAGCAGGCAAGAGCCAAGTGGCCGTGACTGCTGCTGCTGCGGACCAAAAGTGAGCTCTGACTGTTCCTCTCCTCTGGGCTTCGTGCAGCCTCCAGCAACACCTCTACCCTGGCACTCTCTTTTGGGGGAACACCACTAGCACTTCCTAGCCCTCAGATCCTGCCCAGCAGCACACTCAGAGCCCTGTAACCACCTGAATGGTCCTTGCAAGACACCCAAGACCTGCCAGAGTCCCTCACTGCCCCATCCCCTCCGGTACAGCTTTGCTGAGAGCATTGTCACCTGGGTGGTGATGAGGGTAAACTAACCCCTTGGGTGTCCCAGGGGTTAGCCTAACAGTGGTGATGATGAAAAATGAATTACTCACTTTAACCTGCTCTCCTAAGGTCCCAGGCAGGACCAAAGACTGGGTGCTACACACATGCTCTCCCAGCAGCTCCCTGGTCCTGTTACTCGTTCAGCATGGTCAGGGCCATTTCTGGGGGTCCTATGGACACAGGCTGCCCAACACAGCTCTTCAGCCTCCCAGTTGAAAGACCTCATCCAGCTGTGCTTGTCTTTTGCTCCGCTTCCAGAGCACGTTTGCTTCCAGAATGACAGGATCATGTTGAGATTCTCCACATGAGAGCTGCCCCCTCACCTTCCCAGCTATGGGGAGCATTTTCTGTCAGTCTGGGCCACTTCTCCACCCCAGGGACCACTTGTTGCATTTGTAGCCAAGCCAGAAATCTCTGAAAAACTGGTTTGGTAACAGAGGTCCCAGTGCTCCTTGCCAGGGAGATCAATGTGCATGTCAGCTCTTCCAGGAGTGCATGAGGGGCTTGAGGCAGCAACCTCTGCTGCCAGAGGTCAGCAGTGAACCTACCTGTTGAGTAGTGCAGGAGGGTTATGGAAACAAAAGTATTTATGGAGCACAGGTCTCTGCCCCAGCCAAAGATGATCTGGCTCTTCACAACACCTCAGAGAAATGTGGGCTGCTCCTGTCCTTTCCTCCGCTGGTGTCCTCAGGAATCCAGGTGGAGATGGAACCTCCTTGCTATGAGGCTGGAGAGCTGGGCAGAAGGACAGGGCTCCACTGAGTGGCACAGGGAACAGGCAGCCCCTCCATCAACTTTTCAGGCCTCCCAGCCTCACCACTCCTGCCACACCTCGAGGCAAGAGGTTGGTGGGAGAGGGCTGCACTTGGTTGCTGCAGAGCAGCAGCCAAATAACCACCTTATGGAATATTTCATTTTATTGGCAGTGCTTTTGGGGTGATGTGAACAAACACTGTGAGATAATGGATGGCACACTCAGCTTTGCAGTGGCATCGTGACATTAAAGCTGTCAAAGCAAACCAGAATGTTGCATCTGCTCCTCTGGGCCTTATCCATCTTGTCCAAGCTGTGGTGAGTGATAGTCTTGCTCCTGGAGAGCTCACCCTGCTGTTGAAAACAAACTGGGAGACAAAGCATGGCTTGCTCCGGGTGTTGCTGACTGCAATCCCACTCCAAGCGGGGATCTCACAGCGCTGTGGCAGGCAGGGGATGTTAGGTGATGCCATCGCCCACCTTTCTGGCACAGAAGGATTGATGCCTGCAGATGCCAGCTGCCCACAGATGGCAGAACCTGTGACAGGGCTTGTAAAGCTCTGGGTGGCCAAGGAGTCACCCCACAGCTTTGAAGCCTTGGCCAGGCTGCTGGGGCATCTCTTATGCTGGGCTGAGCCATGCTGGGTATGCTGGGGCCTGCAGATCAGCATGAGCAGAGCCAATGGAGATGCTCACATGGCAGGAGGCCTCCACCAGCTCTGGTGCTTTGCCCTCCTGAACATGGTTTGCTCCCTTTTACAGAGCCCTATGTTCTCAGGGTGCAGAACCAGCCTATTAAGGGTTCTCTGTCTGAAAACAAGTTTGGAAAGTGGTGTCCCAGGACAAGAGAGCCCTGACATTGCTCAGCCACCCCCAGCAGCTACACAATGCATGGCCTCCAGCATTCAGCCTGGTAGCCTCCCAGAGCAAGGCCAGTGCCTCATCCTGTCCTTTGTCAGCTCATGAGCAGCCCAGGTGCTCAGCAGCAGCCCAGCCCCAGTGATGGAAAGGAATAAACCATGATGAACCATCAGGGCCCTTGGGAGGGACCTGCCAGCTCTGGCAAGGCATGGATGGTCCTCCTCACATCTGATGGGACTTTCATTGTAGAGCATGAGAATGAGGGACAGGGACTCCTCTCCAGGCACCTGCTGCTGGCCAAACCCCACCACCCCAGGATCTGGCAAGGGATAAATGGGAGGACTTCCACAGGCTTTTTGGTTTGCTGCCATTGGTTTGCAGCAGCCAAAGGCCTCTAGTTCTGGGACTGCTCTGGTCTTGGACAGGGTCCTGCAAACCCAGCCTGGATCTCTGGTCAGGTGCTGTGGAAGCTCCTACCACTGCCCATGGGGCTGAACAGCTGCCAAGCCAGCATGGAGAACCACAGTGAGCCCAGAGCCACACTGGAAGAGAGAAGATCACCCTTCTGCTGATGCAGGCAGTATCTCTCATTAGTACTAATGATTGCCTCTCATTAATGAAAGCCCACACCCTTTGGCCAGAGGCAGAAGAGTGCACAGAACTAGAAGAGTTGAAAGTGGAGCATCTGGGGGATGGGCTGTTTTTTTTCTGATGATCTGAAGTGTGTTTCTGAATCTCTCAAGGAGCTGCAACTTCCTGGGGTGCAGGGATGAGTTCTTGGCAGGGTGGGGAGGTTCTCCTAGCTCATGTTCTAGCAGATCTCTGCTCTTCTCCAGGGCCAGGAGGCTCATTTCCCTCTTTGGCTTGCATCCTTTCTTCTGGTAGCACCTACCTGTGTTCCAACTGTGTTCACTTTTCAGAGCTGAGCTGAAAAGATCAGGGAGGTAACTTTTCCTGAGCAACCACTGAGGCTTCCTTCCCCTCCAGCTGTGGAGGGCATTTGCTTTTGTAAAGCAGCCAGCTGAAAATGTGGTCTAAGACACCCAAGCCCAGCCCTCCTTTTGGGGCAACATCTTGCTTGACTTTTTTTCTCTCACTCCGGCAATTCCACAGCCCGGGAATGGTGGGTTCTGCTGGCAGCCAGGATCAGTGCCTTGCTCTACAGCTCTCAAACCGCTCCTCGACTGACACCTGGTGGAGAAGCCTCCTGCAGTCCTAGTGGGGAACTCTGCCTCGGCCGCAGAACTCCCGGCAGCCAAGCTCCCAGACACCCCATCCCAGCCCCGCTCTTTGGTGGGGTTTATGCTCAGGCTCACAGGTACACCTCAGAGCTGGCAGCCCGGGCTGCACCCAGCGCTACAAGTGCTTTACTCCCAGCATACTTGTGGTCTTTCTCTTCTGTGAAGAAAACCACAAGGTCTGCAGGGCCAGCAAGGTGTAACTCACTCATTTCTACTCTCAGGCTGTTACCAGAGGCTTTAGAGAGCCCAGACCTTTGCAGGTTGAACCCCTTGGCGTGTAAACGTGGAACACTCCCCCCCTGCACACCCCCATCCTGCAGTGCAAGGGAATCTGAACAGATACAACCCTCTCGGGTGAGTCCTGGGCAGGGATCTACATAACAGCAAGAGGTTCATAGAACAGTTTGGGTTGGACTTTAAAGATCATCCAGTTCCACCTCCCTTCCCACAGGCAGGGACACCTTACACTACAGCAGGTTACTCAAGGCCTGTTCAACCTGGCCTCAAACACATCGAGGGAAGGGGCATCCACAACCTCCCTGGGCAACCAGTCACTAATTTGGGGTGATGGCACCAGTTGTGTTGTACCCCAGCCTGTGCATCATTCACACCAGAAGGGCTCAGGTCACAAAGCTTTTCTTAAAGCTACTGGAACATTTTTAAGCTTTTCCTCTTCTTCCCTTTTGCAGCTTTCTCGGTGTAGTGCCATGTTACTTTATTTTCTGATATAAAAGGTGACATCTTCTGGGACTTACTGTGACCAAAGTGGGAGAGCATATTAATGGGAGAAGCAGGTACTCTCCCAGAGCAGAAATAAATCACAACACTGCCAAAGTGTGAAAAATGAAGCAACAGAAAAGGTCTTTAATAACAAAACAGGCTGCTTTGGGAAAGAAACACAGACAGAAAGTGAAGCAGGTGAATAGTGAGATGTCCTGAGGCAGAACCAGCTCTGCACACCATGTGGGGAACAGGCAAATCCTCCTGAGCTCTGCTCCATCACACCAGTTTGACCAAGTCAGGGTATGTTGATAGGGTTTTTTGTCCCCAGCTGGCACCAGTGTGTGAGAAACACTGAACAGATCCTGTGTGGGTGTCTGGCTTCATTTCCCACACCAGGGCACTGCTTGTGCTTCATGGCTCTGACAGACACTGCTCCAAAGCTGCCATGCCATAAAGGTTGGCCCACTCCCTGCCTTGGTGTGACAGGATCACGTCCTTGCAGAGTTTGCTGGCTCTGGCCAGCTCGACCAACACACCCTGGAAAGCAGCAATGAGCTCAAAATCCACCGAGGCAGGAGCGACGCGGCTCAGGAGCTGCGAGAGGTCATCCAGCCACCGCGCCTGGAGGACAGCTTGTGGAAGCCAAGGGAGAAGTGGCACACAGCCAGCCAGGGCCTGCATGCCCAGGAACCAGAGCTCCTGAACATCATCCCAGACACTCAGGTAGGCAGGGGACACAGTCATGGCCAGGCTGTCACCTCCAGGGTCTGCCTGGGCAGTGTGGGCATCTGAGAGGAAGCGAATGGCAGCTCTGAAAAACTCCCCAGCAGGCTGCGTCCCTTGAAGAGCTGGAAGGAAAAAAGAGGAATGGCTCAGGACAGGGCCTGCTCAGCCAAAGGAGAACCTTTTGGTGGGTCTGTCTGCAGGAGGGCTTACAGGGAGGGCAGAACAGCAACCACCCTCCTGCCCTGTCTTAATCCCAGCACACCAGCCTGCTGAATGGTCTGCATGTCCCTGCTCCTCCTCAGTTAGGTCACTTTTCTATCCAGATCTGCTTCGTGTTTGCTTTCTCCAACTCAATCACCCAGAGCCTGGTCTGTGCCCCTGCAGAGCAAGGTGCAGCTTTGCCAAAGGGAAGCCTCCTTACCTGTTGAAGCTTTGAGGACCCTGGCCATCAGCAGGCCCAGGGTGGCAATGTTTGCTGCTAGGACCAGGTGATCCTTTTGGGGCAGCAGCAGAGGAAGAGACTTCAGCAACAGGTCCATCAAGGAAGAAAAGCTTTCATCTCGCCTAGAAGAGAAAGCAAACCCTGAGCCACACTTCCTGAACAGCTCCAGGAGCACCTGAAAACCTCAAGGTTAAATGCAGCACTAAAAAAATGCAACTGGTGTTGAAAAAAAGGACAACCCTTTTCCAGGAGAGTGTTTTAAAAGACCCTGTGAGCTCATTCCCCACACAGCCTCCTTCGTCCCCCTGACAATCCCAAAGCAAGCTCTTGCAGCTCTTTTACCTGATGAGGTCTGGTGCAGTCACCACCAGGTTAAGGAAAATCCCACAGGCAGTCTGCAGACTCATTTCAGTGCTTGTCAGAGGAGCCAAGGATGTGGGCTGGGAGCTCAGCACCTCCCACTGATGCAGGAAGTACTCACAGAGCAGTGCTGGTGCCCCTTCTTGGATGAGGATGTCCCGGGGCCTGTCCTCTGCTGTTAAATGGCAAAAGCCAGGCAGCAGAAATCTGGAAATTAGGAAAATCAGAGAATCATAAAATTGTTTCAGCTGGAAAAGATTCCTAAGATCATCAGGTCCAACCTTCAACCTAAGACCACCGTGGTCATCAAACCATGTCCCCAGGCACCAATGAGGTAGAATGGGTCTAAGCCCTGCACTTACACCCAGCTAGGAGGAAAAAAAAGAGCCATGGAATTGCTACTGCAGGGAGATTGGAAAAAAGAAACTGCTTTGAGCAGGTTTGTGCCAAAATGGATCAACTCTGTGCTTAAAATACACACCTGAGAGCATCTCGGGGTAAGCCAGAGCCCTCAGTGCTGACCAGCTCTGGCTGGGGAAGACTTGCAGCTGAGCTGCCCTCTTTGAAAAGCTTCTTGGCATAATGAACAAGGAAAGGCAGGAGCTCACAGATCTCTTGCTTGAGGGAGGATGTCTCTTCTGCCATCCAAGCTCCAAGGACTCGAACAGAAGCAAATATGAAAGGGTCTTGGAGCTGCTCCTGTTTAACCTGCACGAAAAAGGCAAGCAGGCAGAAAAATGGCAGGTTAGAGCTGCTGTCCTACCAAGCTACCATAGCAATGAAACCACAGTGGGCCAAGCTCTACCCAGCTATAGCCACAAGCTGCTGAGCATCCATTAAGCATCCCAGAGAAGCCCACAAACCCTGAAAGCATTACCTGCTTCAAGTAGAATATTACAGCTCCAAATGCCTCCTCCATGATCCTCATGAGCTGCATTTTCTGCACCTCTTCCAGCAGTGGTTTCTCTTCTCTCAGGCACTCCTGGATCCCCATCTCCATCAGGACATAGCAGGCTGTTACAACTTGTTTTTTCCCCTCCACCTCCACAGGATCTGGCTCCTCCAGGGTCAGGCGAACCTCTACACAAGCCAAGTTTACCAGCAAGGCCAGGAACTTGCTTCCAGCACTCTCTGCTGGGATCCACTCTGAACCACAGGCCTGCACAAGGCAGGCAGCGAGCTTCAAAGCAGGGTCCTGCTGTGCCTGGTTGAGTTTACTACCCAAGATGGCAGCCAGCCCTTTGTAGAGTCTGTGGAGGCACTCAGAGCCCTGTGAGTCCTGTGTGAGGGGTGGTGACAGGGGGATGAAGTGAGGCAGAACCTCACACAGCTCAAATTTGGTCATGTCTTCACTCTTGAGAAAATCACTGGAGAGCTTGCTCAGCACAACCAGGAGGTGTGGAGTGTCTCTCTGCCAGCACTTTGCCTCTGCTACAGCCAACAGCCCCAAGAGAAGTGCCAAAGCATGCTCAGAGCCATAACTGCAGCTCACATAAGCCTGGCACAGGGCAGACACTGTCCCTTTAGTCACCAGCTCTCTGGGGCCCCTGGCAGTGGCCACGATAGCATTCAAGCACTGGTACACATCATCCACCATGGATGTGCTGTCTGGGGTACAAGGGGAAACCAGGATGTCATTGAAGGCAGGGATTTTGTTGAGGATCTGGGAGTGCCCAGCTAGCTCAGGGTCAGTGCAGAAACATGCCAGCAGAGTGAGGCCCAGTGCCCGGAAGGTGTGCTCGGGGCAGCCTGCTGGGGGCTGCCTGGAGGTGAGCAGGCGGCTGGGGAAGGTGAATCCGATGGCATCGAAGATCTGGCGTCGGGTCTTGGCATCGACCTCTCCAGCTCTGACTGCTTTGGCCACCTGAAAGGCAAAGCAGGGGTGAGTCTGCAGCACAGCAAGAGGCAGGATTGCACAGGGAAAATAAGGAGCCTGAACAACTTTTGTGAGGATGGAAAAGCAAAGCTCTGACCACTGAGTTGGGTATTTGGTCCCTTTGCTAACCCAGAGCTTTACCAGGCTGAGGCCAGGCTGTCCTGGTTCTGCTGGGACAGAATGCCAGGTTAGCCATGGGCTGCAGGCCAACAGTCAGGGCACTTGACCTGAGCTGGCTACAGTTGTATTTCAGCCCAGGAATACCATGCTCAGTATAAAGAGAGAAGTTTGTTGAAAATAAGGGGTTCCTGCTTGAGCCTCTGCTCTTGTTTGGCTTCCTTCTCCTGCCCCAGGGCACTACCCTCCTTTTTAGTGCGGGCTACACTTTCTATTGGCATTGTTATTAGTTTAGCTGTTCGCTTAAACCCGTTGTTATTTCACCCCTCGGATCTCCTCTCCTTTGCGTGATTCCCTTCACTGCTGGGGATGGGTCATAGAATCATAGAATCAGGCAGGTTGGAAGAGACCTCCAAGATCATCCAGTCCAACCTATCCCCCAGCCCTAGCCAGTCAACCAGACCATGGCACTAAGTGCCCCAGACAGGCTTTTCTTGAACACCTCCAGGGACAGTGACTCCACCACCTCCCTGGGCAGCCCATTCCAATGCCAATCACTCTCTCTGCCAACAGCTTCCTCCTAACATCCAGCCTATATCTTCCCCGGCACAACTTGAGACTGTGTCCCCTTGTTCTGTTGCTGGTTGCCGGGAGAAGAGCCCAACCCCCACCCGGCTACAATGTCCCTTCAGGTAGTTGTAGACAGCAATGAGGTCACCCCTGAGCCTCCTCTTCTCCAGGCTAAACACCCCCAGCTCCCTCAGCCTCTCCTCATAGGGTTTGTGTTCCAGGCCCCTCACAGGGTCACAGGGTGATGGACCACTTGTCATGGTTCAGCCCCAGAGACGTGTTAAGGGCAGACACAGGCTGCCCCCATCGCTCCGAGGGGAACGCTGGGGCACTGCATCACCTCACCCTGCAGCCCCCAGGCCCAGAGGCAGACTCCGCTCTGCTTTCCCGCGGCGGGTCTCGCCATCCCCCTGCCCACTCCCGAAGCGATGGCGCCCGCGTTGCTGCCCCTCAGCCGTTCCTCACCAGCAGCAGGGCCGCGAACTGCTCGCTGTCGTTTCTCGCGTCTCTGAGCACATCTAGGCACCTCTTCAGCGTAGAGTTTCTGTCCCCGCCGTCCGAGGCCATGGCAGCAGCAGCGCTCCCTCAGCCCCTGCCCTCACCGCTGCTCGGCCTGGCCGCCCGCGGCCCCTTGGCGGCTCTCAGCCAATCCGTGCACGGACTGGCGCCGCTGGCCAACCGCCTGCCGCCTTGTTGGGCAGTCCCTGAAGCCACCGCCCCCGTGCGGCCTGTGGGCAAATCACCTGCGGCTGAGCGGCCTCCTGCCCGCTGGCTGCGGGGGTCGGCCCCGCCCCCTGCCCCCGCCCGCCCCGCCCCTGCCCCCGCCCCGCGCCGGTGTAAACCGCGGCAGGCTCCGCGGCCCCGGCACTCACCGCCCGGCGCCCAGAGAGGCAGTCCCGGTTCCGGGAGGCGGGGGTTCAGTTTCCGGGTGAGGGGTGAGCGGGCTCCCGCCGCCGCCATGGCCGCGGGGCAGGAGGCTGCGCTGCCCCCTGGCCCGCCGCGCTGGAGGCCCGGCCTCGCCCGGTGCCCGGCTCTGCCTCCCGCCTGAGGCCGCCGAGGAGCTGCCGAGCTCGCCTCGCCATGCGCCCTTGGTACGTACCCGCCGGCAGACCGGTGCTCTCCCTCCTCCCGGTACGGGGGCACTGATGGGCTGCGAACGGCATTGCGCTGGGGCCTCCGCCCTCAGCCCGTCCCTAGCAGCCGAGCAGGTGCGGGGCGAGAGCCGGCGCCGCGGGCAGCTTGGACTGAGCCGTGCGGTGCGATGGGGACAGCCCCCGTGGGAGAGAGGAACTGGCGGAGTGAGGAGCAGGGTGGGCGAGAAGTTTCCTTCAGGACCTGTTGGCTGAGCGGCCGCGGTTTTACAGCTGCTGCCGGGAGCTTCGCTCCCTGCCCGGCCCTGCTGGTGCTGCTGCCGCTCCTGGGCTTTGCCGAGGGCGAAACTCCCTGGAGGTTAACAAAACAGGAGTGTCCAAGTCGGATCGCTAAGAGTACGAAGCCAGCTCTGTAGCAGCACTCACTTTCAGCTCTTGGAGAATAGCAGGTTTCAGTTCTTGTCCCTAACGATGCTTCGTTACTCTTTAAACAGAGAAAATGCTTAACTAGCAGTGAAATAACAAATGCTTTCCTATCGCGTCACCTAGCGCTAATTTGGATCTCAGTGACACAGGAGGCTGTTAGGACAGCTAAGGAGTCTCAGTGCTTTGTGTGAGCTTTGCCCTGTGGAGCAAAACGTGAGGCACACCAGGTCTCAGCTCCGTGGTTTTCAGCGTTGCCATCTTCTTGTTCCCCCTTGTGTCTGGCTGGTACCAGCCTGCACCAGCATGCAGGCGGTGACATCGCCGGGCAGATGTGGTGGACTGATCAGTGCCTGCTTTGTGCTCGTGGGGCTGGCAGGGTGTCCTTTCCTTCTGGCCTATCTGAAACTGAGATTGCCCCGGGAAGGCTGTGAGGTTAGAGATTTTGCCACTGGAAGTGGTAGCGACTGGAGGAGGCGATCAGTGGGGAGCTGGGAAGGGCCTCTGTGGTGGCCTGCTGCAGGTCAGCACAGGAAACTTTTCCGTGCTGGATTGCATTTTAGTATTGTACATTGATAGTTACTTAGCAGCAGCTGGACTAAGTCACTGTAGATAAGATAAGAAGTTCCTTTTCCTCAGCAAATGCTCCATGCTCTTTGTGGTGTTGACCAGGTCTGTGCAAGAACTGCCAGTGGATCTTTTGTGCTTTGTATCTCACGTCTCTCTAGAACCCTGCTGCTGCCCACAAAGGCCATGGAGAAGAGGTTGGAAGCCAAGTCCAGCAACAGTGCCCGACTTCTGCCCCAAAACTGCCTGGGAAGACCTGCAAGGGAGCTGAGAAGCCTGCAGCTGTTCTACCTGTGCCTGTGTGCCTTGTGCTCCTCAGCAGGTGATTTTTCTCTTCTCTTGGGGAAGACTTGTTAAATGTATTCTGAAAGTGAAATTATTTGCTGTGTGACATCGTGACTGCTTTAAAAGGCAAATAGCTCCCTCCTTGAGTAGTTACTAAATGAGCTGACAAAAGGGTAGTAGAGATGTGGGGCACGAGGGAAGTTCCTCAGGGAACCAGCTGCTGTTGGGAGTAACTGAGTGCTCAACGTCAGGGTCTCTGTCTGTCCCCCACTTGCCTGTGCCTCTCAAAGCTGTCTCTGAGCTGAGAATCTGACCTTTTTTAAGGAACAAGTGATAATCTAGACAGCAGCTCCATTTGAGGAATACTCAAAGCAAAGCTTGGGGAGGTTCCTCAGGGAACCAGCTGCTGTTGAGAGTAACCAAGTGCTCAGCAGCAGGGAGGCTGTCTGTCCCCCAGCTGCACACTTGCCTGTGCCTCTCAAAGCTTTCTCTGAGCTGAGAATCTGACCTATTTTAAGGAACAAGTGGTAACCTGGTCAACAACTCCATCTGAAGAATATTCAAAGCAAAGCTTGGGGAGGTTCCTCAGGGAACCAGCTGCTGTTGGGAGTAACTAAGTGCTCAACATCAGGGTCTCTGTCTGTCCCCCACTTGCTTGTGCCTCTCAAAGCTTTCTCTGAGCTAAGAATCTGACCTTTTTTAAGGAACAAGTGGTAACCTGATCAACAGCTCCATCTGAGGAATATTCAAAGCAAAGCTTGGGGAGGCAGGAATGTTTGTAAGCCCTTGAATGTTTCATGCTCTCCTCAGACTCAGTGTGTCAATAACCTGTGTTTGCTTAAGGGCAGTTGTGATGTTTATTTATTTCCTGTTCAAACTTGAGCAATCAACCTCCTGCTCAAGTAAATAACCAAAGCAGTGGCTGGTCTGGAAGTTTTCATGTAATGGATTGTGTGAGGGTTTTGCATTGTTTTGGTTGGGTTGGGGGTTTTGTTTTGTTGATCAAGTTCAGATTCTGACTTTCCAGAGAGACTTGTTGAGTGTTTTGAGGCCACATCTTCACCAAGAGGTTGTATTTTTCCCACACACCACATCCTAGTTAAGAAAGTTTGTGCCTTTCTCCCCCCCCCCCCCCCCATTTTTTACAGTGAATTCTGGGTTTGAAGTGGTGACCTCATTATATCACCAGCCCATGCTTCCAGCTTTCTTCTTGCTGGAAGGTTTCTTTGCCTTGATGAGAGCTAGAGGAGAAAAGGAAACTCTTTTGCTATATTCTCTGGGCTGCTGCTCTATCTTCAGAATGTTCTGGACTTCACTGCTTGGGAGAGTTAAAACCCTGAAGGCTGCTGCATGCTTGGAAAGAAGCATAATTATCCAAGCCAGACTTCCTCTGATGTGGGCACTTTTTCCACTGTTAGAGGCTGGGGGGGTTTTGGCTGTTTTGGTCTTGTTTGTGTGGCTGAGGCAGCAGAGTTTGTTACGCTGAGGAGGAATTGCGGCTGCCTCCAATTAGTGTGATCATGCAGAGTTACGTAAGAGACACTGTGTTGACATAATTGGTTACATGTGACAGGTTTAAAAAGTCTATTGAGTCGAGTCTTTAATCATTAATCTGATATCAGGAGGAATTAACTGCCTGGGCAAGTCTGTGAGCCTGAGTTTATTAATAGAAGCTGTTCATGTCTGTTCTGCTCCTCTGCTGGTCAGCAGAGCTGTGAGCTGCGCTGCTGTGACAGGAGCTTCTGAGTTGCTGAGAAGAGCAGTGGGGTTTGGAGTGACAGATCAGAGGAGAAAAAGAAAGACAGCATTAAGAGGTGGCTAAGCCCAGCCACTGTGCAGGCATGTTGTGGTTGGTGGTGTGCTGGGCTGGATAGGCTGCGGGGCTTAGGAGAGAGGATCACAGAATCATAGAATCAGCCAGGTTGGAGGAGGCCTCCAAGATCATCCAGTCCAACCTATCCCCCAGCCCTATCCAGTCAACCAGACCATGGCACTAAGTGTCCTCAGAGGTGTTTTTGCTGATGGGTTTCTTGTGCTGTTCAGAGAATTCACAGAATGGGTTGAGTTGAAAGGGAACTTAAAGATCATCCAGTTCTCAGGCTCTGCCATGGGCAGGGGCACCTCCCACTGGACCAGGTTGCTCAAGGCATCATCCAACTTGGCCTTGAACACCTCCAGGGAGGAGACATCCACAGCCTCCCTGGGCAACCTATTTCAGTGTCTCCTCCTCCCTGTAAAGAATTTCTTCCTAATCTCCAGTCTAAATCTGTCCTCAAGCTTCAGTCCATTCCCTCTTGTCCTATTACATGGTGTCCTGTCCCTGAAAACACACAGAGCTGGTGGTGGTGATGCTGTCAGTGACTGGATTTACTGCCCTGTTGCTCTGACCCAGCCTCCAGCACAGGGCCCAGCATGAAGATCTGAAACTGGCTGTTCTCAGTAGGAGTTAGTAACTCTGCTGGTGCTCACAGCTGTCCTCTGCCATTTGATGCATGTCCATGTCCACCTGGTGCAGGCTAAACTGACTGTGAAGGGAGGAGAAGCTCCTGAACTTGACAGCAGTAGTGATGTTACTCCATTGGTAGTTGTTTCTCAGCCTGGAGCTCGTGTGTGTACATGCACACACCTTTTGTGTGTATGCCCCCCCCTAACCCTGTGCACCATCCTAATTTCAGACCCATCAGATCAGTGCCAGCTGCATGTCCCTGCCAGTGCTCATGCCTAGGGGAGTGTTGGTCACAGCCAGGCTGTCTGGCTGCTTCCTCTTGAAGGAAATGCCATGTCTTGATGAAGTGTGACAACAATGGTGATGGTTTCAGAGATGCTGATCTCAACTTCTCTGTTGAACAAATGCATGTTGCAGCTGGACTTTACCCAAGTGAAGAGCTTCCCCCACAGACACCCACCCAGAGCTCTGGTGCCCCATAATGTGGTCACACATCTCAAGTGCCTTCTGCAGTTGATGCTTTCTGGAGCCTTGTTTTCAAACTGCCTTATGCTGAGCTGGCTTCACAATAAGCTGTAAATCACACTTCTGTTTCCTGCTCTCTGATGTCTCTGAGACCTTTCCTTGCAAGTTCCCTTCTGGGGCTGAAGTCCTTGGTGTAGCAGGAGATTCCACACGCAGGGTGTGTGAATGTGACCTTTGTCCTTCACTTCAAAGGGTGACTAATCCCTGCTGGCTGAGGTAATCATTGCATGGGGGTGCCTTTAATAAGCAGGAGTCTAAGAGCTGTTAGACCTACTGTGGTGGTTGGGGTGATTAAATGACAATGAAGTATGGCCTCCACCTTCTCTCACCTGCTTTCTTTGGTCTTACAGAGTTATAAGAACACTGAGACCTTCCCCATCCTCCTCTGCTTGTCAAGAAATGGGAACCAGAGTATTACCATTTAAATTCAGGCTAACTTAATAGAGAAAGAAGTTTGTGTTGTACTCGAGCTTCTTCCATGACAGAGAGGGAGGAGATCTGGAGCATATTCCTCACCTGCACTACTCAGGGTCCAGTGTCAGTTTGTAAAGTAATCTTCCAGTGACCTCTTATCCCTTGGATGCTGAAGACAGCAGAGTTTAACAGCTCCCTAGGTCATTAATCTATTTTTAGGGAGTCCTTAATCTGCAGAGCTCTGAATTTTGGAAGCCTTTAATCCACTGATCCCTGCAAGCAGTCTTAATTTTTGATGCTAAAGGGGGGAGGGGGAGAGAAGAAATCCATATGCAAAGCAGTTGCTGCTTTACCACTGATCTGAGATCTGGTTCTTAAAAAAATAAAGACATTTGCCACAATTTCTGTTACAGGAGCAGCTGGTGGGGACAGGCCTTGCAGAGCTCTGTTCTAGAAGATGTAATGACTTCTCAAGTGAAGCAGTCTCAGTCAAAATAAGTAACTGACCTAAAAAATGAGCCTGGAAGAGGGGGGAAAAATGCCTCCATGCTGTGAACCAAGCCAGTGTCACTGTTTCCAGTGACACTTCAATGCAGTCTCTGGGCAGAGAGGCAGTGTTGGTTCCTGGTCACAGCAGGAATCTGCACTTGGGGTGCAATTTCTGGCTCTTCTGTTGAGGCTGTGCTTTAAAGTCTCTTCTGAATCAGGAGTGTTCCTGCTTTCATTTTTGTTTGTTGTCAGATGGCTTTAGCTCCATCACTGTCAAAAAGAGCTGTGGTCTCTTTGGGAGGTACAGATTGGTGCTTGAGTTCTTGTGTCTGTACTGAGGCCAGGTATCCATTCTGAGAATGGATTTTACTGTCCTGTCCCAAATGACTCCTGTGCCTTAAATTCATCTTGACAAGGATCTGTTGTCCAGTGCTGAAAATTGTCTTTCCTTTCCCAGATGCAAACTGGGACTGAAAATTGTCTTTCCTTTCCCAGATGCAAACTGGAATAGATCTAAATGTGAGCCAGGGAAGGTCCTGTCTGGTCGTTTGCAGTTGTGGGAAGATCACCACTTACAGCTTCTGGAAGGATTTCATACTCCTCAGTCCTGTCAAACTGCCTGCTGCCAGAATCCCACCTGTGATGCCTTTTGGTTGTTGGAAAATATGTGCATCCAGGTGAACTGCACTGTACCTGGCATGTGCCAGGTGACCAGGACTGGCTTTTCTGACTCTGTTTTGGTGTTTTTAAAGAAATCTAGAAGCACAGAGCACTTAAAGTTGCACACTGAAGATGATGTCAAGACCTGGATTCGCAAATGGTTGGTTTGGGGCAGCCCTCTCCAGAGGCAAAAAAGGCTGAAGAGATCATTCCAGAGATGGAGCTTGGCAGCTGACAGGGTGGAACCCCTGGGAAGGGACACAGCAGCGAGCTCCAGTGCTGAGGCTGCAGCCAGAGCATCCAACAGCAAATCCAGGAGCAGCCGAAGTGAAGCAGATAGCTTAAAGGAGCAGGTGCTGAAGCACTTAGTGGCAGAGAAACCTGTTCCTGAAGACCATCCAAACGAAAAGAAAGACTCCCTGAATGAAGGACAGAATCCAAGAGAGCAGAAACCCAAAAGCCTGTTCCCTCCTAAAAGCAATAATGTGAACAGGTCAAGTGATGCAGACAGCGTTGGCTTGCCACAGGTGAGTGACTGCTGGACTGAGATGGGGTTCCCTTGGGTGGCTGTCACCCAGCTCTGCTCAGCCTTGCTTTGTATAGGCTTTGACTTCAAACTGCTCCAGCAGTAGGACACCTTTCTGGATGCCTCTTTTCAGCCTCCTCTCAACAAGGCAAGGTGAAGAGCTAGAGTTTTGTCTAGTTTGGGGAGCACAGAGGTGGGTTTGGGAGGGTTGGTTTGTTGTTGGTTTTCTCCCCCCTGTCCCTTTTCCTATCTGAGATAAACTGTCTTTGGGAAGGTGAGGGGGGGTGGAGGTCATGATAATGCCTGTCCATTGTCTGATCACACAGCTGCATGAGAAGGAAAAGTGAGATGTGGTGCCAGTGGGAAGTGCCTGGGAGCTGAAAACCATTACCTGTAGAAGTACCTTTTTAAATCCACAAACCAAAATAAGCTCTTTGCCTTTGAGTGCTGAATTGAGGCAGTTAACTGTTATTTATAGACTCAGGCATAGAGTTTCCAGTGTGCTTTCAGCTCAGCCTGCTTGAGTTGGCACCTTAATGCCAACTTTTTTTTCCTCTTGTTCTGGTTTTGAAGGCTGCTTCAGTTCTTCAAATCCATGAAAGCTTCCATTGGCAGTGGTTGAATGAAACCAGTTTGGTCTCTGCTCCAAACACATGGCACGTTAAGCTGGTAAATCTGACTGTTAAAGAGGAATTGGCACAACTGAATTGTTACATGATATTTGTGGTGTTAAATCTGCAAACGTTTGAGCCTTAGCATACCAAAAAGCCCAGGGTGAAAGAGAAGGAATCCTGCTTTGTGGAACTCTTCCTTAAATACCTTTTGCCCTGTTTCTGGCACCACTGAAGCCTGATGCCTTTTCCTATAGTTACAATCTTGTTCTGGAAACCTGAGTGAATTTCTTTCTCTTCCCTTGTTTTCAAAGCTTAGTTCCAGGTAGAGCTGGAACTGGTCTGAGCCACCACCCTGCAGAGCAGGATGTGGAGAGCAGCCAAGGGACACTGCTGAGAGCTCCAGGGCAGCCTGGCTGGCGTGTGAAATCCTGCACTAAAGCTTTACAAATGTTTGATTTTCCTCAAGCCCACAGCATTTAGAGCTGACTCGAGATCTCAGCTTTCCCTCTCCCCTGCAGTACTGCAGCATTTCCACCCTGCTTGTTCTTTCCTCCTCCTAGCAGTTGAGGTTTACACAGTGACCTCATTCTCTCAGTTGTTACACATGCAGCAGAAGGGAGACTTCTTCACTGCCAGTCTCAAACGGCTTCTGTTGCTCTTTGGTAACAGTTGTTAGAGCTCCCTGCTTGCTCCGTTTTCAGTCTTGCCTTCTGAGTTGACTGTTCAGTGCCTGCCCAGTGAAGTGGTGGCAGACATTAAATGGCATGGATTAATCAGCTTCTGAATGTTGCTGAGTATCCAGAATTTGTCATCTTTCAGAAGTGCTCCTGTGGTCCTTTAAGGTGTGCTGGTGGTGGATATGTGCTGGGGAAAGGCTTTTCCTTTCCTTGCTGTTTTTTGTTGGTAAGAAGATCTGTATCTCTTGCCAAAATGCAAGCTCACCAAAATAAAAACCTTCTCACTAAAATAACCTGTCTGTGCTGGAATTCCTGGTGGCAGGCACATTTCTCAGCTCTAGGATGGGAGTTTTGGAGGAAGAGAAGGAATTAAAAACTTCCACCTTAACAGGAGGATTGAGCTGAAGCTGGTTCCTACCCAGCCCTGGGCTAGTAATTCCTTGGTTATTGAACCATCCAACTTTAACCTGCAAAGTCCAAGGCAAGCTCTGCAGCTGTCCTTGTGTCCCTGATCTGAGACAGCTCAATTTAGGTAGGCCAAGGATCTAACACTGGAGGCTGTGTAATTGGGATGTAGCCAGCCTTTGCAGGAGGGAGATGCTGGAGCAGGGTGTCTTCCAAGTTGGGCTGGTGATAGGCCAAAAGTGAAGCTACACACCTGCTGATATGGGTGGACTTTCACCTGGGCTAGATTTGGCCCTATCCATGGCTCCAGGATGGGAATGCTGTGCCTTTTAATGCTGTATTCCTTGAAGTCTGGAGGGTGGGGACAACACTGGATTGTTGCTGTCTGCCAAGCAGTTCAAACCTGGGAGCATCAAACAGCTGAAGGGAGAAAGGACATCTGAGGGCAGAGTGGCTCCTTGCCTCTCTTTAAAGGAGAAGAAAGAAATGAATGTGCAGAGAAGGGTGATGAAGCTGGTGAGAGGCCTGGAGCACAGCTCTGTGAGGAGAGGCTGAGGGAGTTGGGGGTGTGCAGCCTGCAGAAGAGGAGGCTCAGGGCAGAGCTCATTGCTGTCTGCAGCTGCCTGCAGGGAGGCTGTAGCCAGGTGGAGTTGGGCTCTTCTGCCAGGCAACCAGCAACAGAACAAGTCTCAAGTTGTGCCAGGGCAGGTTCAGGCTGGATGTTAAGAGGAAGTTGTTGCCAGAGAGAGTGATTGGCATTGGAATGGGCTGCCCAGGGAGGTGGTGGAGTCACTGTCCCTGGAGGTGTTAAAACAATGACTGGCTGGGGCACTTAGTTGATTGGCCAGGGCTGGGTGCTAGGTTGGACTGGCTGAGCTTGGAGGTGTCTTCCAACCTGCTTGGATTCTCTTCTGCTCATGGCACTGAACATTTAGAAGGCAGATAATTTCCCTTTTCCCCTAGAGACTCAGGGAGAAGTCAGAGGACACTTTAAGGGAAACATTGATTCAGAGTTTTAATTTTCCTCTTGCAGTTGTGGTGGCTCTGAAGCCATCTGCAGTGTCCCTCAATGTGCAGCTCCATTAATTTGTGGTTTTACTGTACCCATGTGATGGAACCAGAGATAGGTGAAGGAGAGTGGCCCAGGGTAAACCACAGGGCATCCTGCTCCTCAGCTCTTGACTAGGGAAGAGCACATTGTGTTTTTCCATTGAAGTGAAGGACACTTTTCTTCTGGGCACCAATTTCTTTTCTGCCTTCTAGAAACGTCCATCAGTTTCTAAATGCAGCAATGCATCTCCCAGCCAGATGGGAGAGGTGGTGAAGTGCAGCACTGCAGCAGCTCTGCAGGTGGGCTGGGAAAAAAAACCCTGCAGCCCTCCAAGTGGAGTTGTTAGAGGTAGAGAGCTCCTTCCTGTGCTCAGAATTCTGGCTGCTGTTGGTCCCAGCAAGCCTGGTTTGACACTTGCTGTCCTGCTTCCTGCTGGTGCCTGGGTGCTTCTCACCCTGTGAGGAGGGAGGAAAGGTTTCTCTCCACAGCCAGTGCTAACTCTGACGGTTTGTGGCACTACCTTTGTTTTTGTGTCTTGAGGCAACACGGTTTTGTCTTCACAGGCAAGCTTCACAAAGAGCTAAGGGCACAATGGAAGCTGAAACGAGCTTATTTTGTGAGTTTAGACCAGGCTACTGACCACTGAAATTAGAATTCCAGAGCACAGCTATTTTTCTTTCAAACACCTTTGATTCAGTGTGGATTTTGATGCACATAGCTGCTCTAGTGCCACCTCACTGACCTCAAACTCTCAGGCAAGGGAGATCAGGTCACCTGTTCCAGGCCAAAGGCAGTTAGGGGTTGGAATCAGAGGTGTCTGACAGTCCTACCCTCACTCAGGCCAATGTGCCACTTCTCTCTGATTTCCAGGCTAACAAGACAGGACAGCTTGCCAGCTTCTGGTCTCCTCCTCATTTATCCTCCAGTATGAATTCTTCTGCTCTTTGCTGTAAAGAATTCAGGGTTATGGAGTAAAGATAAGAAATGTCTCAGCTTGCAAGCATTACAGGCATTTTTGACTGTTATGTTGCCCCAGGCAAAGCTTATCTAATTCAAGCTCTCTGCAGACATTTGGCTGTCAATTTATCCTGAAGACTTCTGGGAGGAAGAGGATCTCTCTTAACTGGAAAGTGTTTTTTTTTTCTTTAGGCAGTAAAAAGTGAGTCAAGAAAGCATTTGGCTCACTGCAGATGTTACCAGGCAGAGTGGAGGAAGAGCTGCCCTGGCCAGCAGGAGTATGGTGGTCTGCATGTTTTTGTCATGGCTCTTGTGACCCATCTGGGTGTGAAGTCATGGAAATTTCTGCTCTGTGCCTTTCCTCAAGAGTCTGTCTCAAGTGTCCCAAGCCCCTTCCTTGCTGCTCCCCTCTAGTGCCACTATTGTTAACTTATCCTTGGTGAAAGGGAGTCAACATCCTGAGCTGGCCAGTTTGGATGCTGCTGCTTGGACAGACAGCTGTCCTCAGGCTGCTGCTGAAGAGCAGCACAGAGCAGTGGCACAGGTTTTGCCTTCATCTTTGTTCCAAAGAATCCATAGTTCTGGTGAAGGTAGAGGAAGCCTGTCAGGAAGAAAGCAAAGAGAGGAAACCCAGCTTATGACTGACAGATTGACTCTTTGGCCCACAGAGCTAAGATGCTGATAAACACAAATGAATTAAACTGGTTTAAGATCATAAATATAGAAGGGCTCAGGTTGGAAGGGCCCTCAGAGGTCATCTGTTCCATGGGCAGGGACACCTCTCAACTAGACTCAGCTGCTTAAGGCTTCATCCAGCCTGGCCTTGAACACCTCCAGGGAGGAGGCATCCACAGCTCCCTTGAACAGCCTATTCCAGAGTCTCACCACCCTCATACTGAAGAATTTCTTCCTAAGAAGCAGACTAACCTTGCTCTCCCTCAGCTTCAAACCATTCCCCCTTGTCCTATTGCTGAACACCCTCATGAAAAGCCCCTCTGCAGCTTTCCTGTAGGGTCCTTTAAGCTACTGGAAAGCAGCTCTATGGTCTCCTTGAAATGATCTCTGTGTTGAGCAACTCCAGCTCCCTCAGTTCTGTGGCTGAAAGAAAGTTACCTGAGATATGGAGGAGGAAAAGAGTTGCCCAAACCTGCAGTCAGACCTTGCAGAGAAGCATTCAGTGCCTTCACTGCCCCTCCTGGCTTGGCTGCTTACTACGTGCAGCATGGCTTTAGTTTTTCCAGCTGGCATTTAGTGTTTTCTGAAGCCCTGCCCATTTACTGGCCAGGATGCTGCCCACCAGGGGCAGTTCTTGTTTCCTGACCTGGATGCCAACAGCAAGATGTAAAAATCTGAGGATGTTTGATTGGATAGGGCTGGGTGCTAGGTTGGACTGGATGATCTTGGAGGTCTCTTCCAACCTGGCTGATCCTATGATTCTGTGTTTCCTCCAATATGAACTTCAGATCAGCTCCTCTCACAAAGGGAGCTGATCAATTCCCAAGTCAAAGATGATCAATTGCTCCAGTTAGAAATCTTTAGCAGATGTTCTGAGAGCAGTCAGCTCGACCCCAACCTGCTTCGTGGTGGAAGGTAAACTGTCAGGAGTATTTCCTGGCAGGCTAAGGAGCTGGAATGGGGTGAGGTGTACTGTGCAAGGAATTTTTCTGATGAAAGAGAGGAAATTGTTCCTGCCACTTTGATTATTTTCAATAAAGTGGCTCATCCTGTCTGAGCAAACTCTGCCCACAGGCTCAGCTCCCTGCCCCGGTGGCATCTCCTGTGGCGTGCGCGCAGGGAGCTGTTTGTCAGGTCAGCCCTCCTTTGAAGAGTGATCCTCACATGAATCTTCTCCTGCTGCAGTGATTTGGTGATTACATAAAAATGCCATTGCAATCCTCCTGCTTGCTGCTCATGAAGAGAGTTGGGGCTCTTCAGCCTGGAAAAGAGAAGGCTTCAAGGAGACATTGGAGTGGCCTTCCAGTGTCTGAAGGGGGCTACAGAAGGGCTGGGGAGGGACTATTGACAAGGTCTTGGAATGACAGGATGAGGAGGAATGGGTTTGAACTGGCAGAGGGGAGATTGAAAGTGGATGTTAGGAAGAAGTTCTTTACAGTGTGAGTGGTGAGAAACTGGCACAGGTTGCCCAGGGAGGTTGCGGATCACAGAAGCACAGAATGTGATCACAGATTCTGTGATTCTGTGCTCCACAACCTCCCTGAAGGTGTTCACAGTCAGGTTAGATGAGGCCTTGAGCAACCTGTTCTAGTGGGAAGTGTTCCTGCTTATGGCAGGGGCTTGGAACTAGATGATCTTTGAGGTTCCTTCCAACCTAAACCATTCTATGATTCACCATTGCACAACACTGGGCAAAGGAGTATGTGGCCACAACAAACCAGGGAGTGATAGAACTGGTTTGGCTGAAAGACTTCTAAGATCATTGACCTAACACCACCATGGCCATTAAGCCATGTTCCAAATCCCTGTCCTTGAGCACCTCCAGGACAGCCTCTTCCAATGCCTGACCACCCTAGCAGGAAAGAAATTTTGATCCCCAGCTCCTGGATCCTGGGATTTTGGGATTTTTTTGCTCCTGTTTTATCCCACCTCTCTGTTCTTTTAGCTCTACTCGCTGCAATTTTGAACCTAGGTCTTCTGTTGTGTGGATGTGGTGCTGAGGGATGTGGTTTAGTGATAGTAGCTGCCAGCATGCCAGTAGTAGTGATAGGATTGTAAGCTGTAGGTGAGGGATAGGACTTAAGTGATCTCAAAGATCTCCCCCAGCCTTCACAGTTCTGTTTACCACATCAACAGCTGTGGTACTTCAGTTGCTGTAGTTAAACCTGTGGCTTTAACTGAGGTTCAGCTGAGCTAGATGCCCCCTCCCTGGATCCCTGGAGGTGTTCAAAGCCTTGAGCAGCCTGGGCTAGTGGGAGATGTTCTTGCCTTGGCAGGGGGGTTTGAACTAGATGATCTTTAAGGTCTTTCTCAACCCAAACCGTTCTGTGAATCTCCTGTGAAGAAGATGGGTAAATAATTCTGGAGAGAGAAAAGGAAGCAGTAAAGCATGTCCTGGGAAAAACAAACCAGGAGCTCGTCAGCCTCCCTGGCAGGAGGAGGCAAAGTGCAGCTTCAGTAGAACTCAACTGCCATTGCGTGTTGGAGTCAAACTAAGACAGCTTTATCCTTTACAGAGCCACACAGGAACGCCTGCATCAGAGCCGTTGGTGCTGGCTACACTCTCCAGCCCTGCAGCCACAGGGAGGACCGAGAAGTCTGGGCAGGCAGAAGATGTTCTGGGCCACCCTCAGTCCTCAGATGTGCTGCCCACTCTCAGCCCCCTGCCGGCGAAGAGCACAGCGAAGGTGCAGGCAGCAACCTCTGTGCCAAGTGAGATTCCCACCAACGGCAGCGTTTCCACAACCCAGCCTGGCACTGCTGTGTCACCGAGCACCACTGCCACCACACCAGGTGAGAGCACACAGGGCCTCAGCAAGTGACACCCAGCCAGGTCTGGCTGATGAGCTATTGAAAAGTGGTGTCCAGAGAAATGAGCTAATTTTAGGGTAGGATAAGGGGCAATGGTTTGAGACTAGAGCAGGGGGATTTGGGTTGGACATTTGGGACTTAAAGATCAGCCAGTTCTGAACCCCCTGCCATGAGCAGGGACATCTCCCACTGGATCAGGTTGCTCAAAGCCTCCTCCAACCCAGTCTTAAACACTACTAGGGATAAGGTGTCCACAACTTCTCTGAGCAACCTGTTTCAGTGTCTCATAGCCCCCATAGCAAAGAACTTCCTCATCCTCCAGCTTAAATCTGCCCTCCTCAAGCTCCAATCCATTCCCCCTCATCCTATCACTACAGGCCCTTGAAAAAAGCCCCTTTAAGGTCCTTCTGCCATTCTGTGATTTCAAAAGTGATGATACCTTTGAGAAGGTGCTGAGGTGCATGCTTCAGTGCATGTGCTGATTGGACCCCATTAACCCCTGAGGTCTGAGAATGGGACTTTGGCATCATTAATCTGCCTGTGAGCGTTGGCTCCATTTCCAAGAACAGCCTCACAGTAATGCTTGATGCTCTCAGAGTGGGAATTGAAACCTGGTGCAAGGCACAGTCCCATGAAGCATTCCTCCAGTGGTCTTGACATGCTGCTATCTATCAAACTGAGCAGACCTCTTAATGCCTGCTCAAAAGGCAGTGTAACTGATTCCCTTCTGTCCCTGAAGTGTCAGTGCAGAGTTGAGCTGTGGAGAGCAGCCTGCCTGGCTGTTAGCCCATGCTTTGCTTTGCAGCAAGATGATGGTTTTGGCCACACTGATGTTTCTTCAAGTGTTGAAGATGTATAAAAGCCAAAATGCTCTTTGGACAGCTCTGTTAACTTGCCCAACCATCAGCTCACCCTGTCAGGATGTGTGCAGGTGGTGAGTGGTGTGTGCTGCTTGGGTGAGCCCTCAGAACTGAGCTCACCCAGTTTGCTGCAGTGTTCCCAACTGGATTTCTTTTGAATTTAAAGTTCCTTTCCCTTACAAGGGAACAAATGGAAAGTGTAAAGGAAACACTTCATCCAAAGACATTTTTGGCAGGAAGCTCATTGGATGCTTGTGTCCACAAGTTAGTGTGTTCTTAATAAGGGCTTACCCCAGCTCAGTCTGGAAAATCCCTTTGAAATGTCTTCATTTTCCACCACAAGTGGCTCGTGGTGGAAAAATAACACAGCCAAGGCCTCCTTGTTCTGCTCAGTAACACAAAGAGGAGGTGAAGAGTTGTTTTTCCAAGCAGGATTTTGGGGTTTTGTCTGTTTGTTTGGGTTTTAGTGTTGGTGTGGGTTTTGTTTTTCCTGAGATCAGATTTCTTTTTGCCTCTGAACTCTTTTGCAGCTGAAAGAACTAAAGAGTTATAATTCATAGAGCAGTTTTGGCTGGAAGGGACCATAGAGATCATCTCATTCCAACCCTTCTGCCATGGCCAGGGACATTTTCCACCAGACCAGGTTGCTCTAAGCCTTGAACACCTCCAGGGAGGAGACATCCACAGCCTCCCTGGGCAACCTGTGCCAGTGTCTCCCCCTTCTTCCTGTAAAGAATTTCTTCCTAATCTCCAGTCTAAATTTGTCCTCAAGCTTCAGTCCATTCCCTCTTGTCCTATTACATGGTGTCCTGTCCCTGAAAACACACAGAGCTGGTGGTGGTGATGCTGTCAGTGACTGGATTTACTGCCCTGTTACTCTGACCCAGCCTCCAGCACAGGGCCCAGCATGAAGATCTGAAACTGGCTGTTCTCAGTAGGAGTTAGTAACTCTGCTGGTGCTCACAGCTGTCCTCTGCCATTTGATGCAGGCATCCACAACCTAATATCTCAAGACCTGATGTAATTGAGAGGGAGAAAAAACAAAAGGATGGAGCTTGGTTTGTTTTCTTCCAGATAACAGCTTAATTCCAGTAGCTAATAAGCAGATGGAAGAGAGGTGAATTTTTTACTGCCCTTGACCCTCATATTTTTTAACTTGGATTTTTTTTGTGCATACCTCTGAGACAGTGACAGAGTCAAACTAGGGTAAAGCAACTTACATTCTTCTTTTCTCTGTATAATTGTGAGGCCCAACTATAAAAAGACAAAGCAAATGGGAAGGGAAGAAGAGGATGAGGAGGCTGAGAAGAAATGTGGTCAACTTTCTGCTTACCTTAGTGTTCCCAACCATGGTTTTCAAGTCTTTGACCTCTAGTCACAGAATCATAGAATGGGTTGAGAGAGACCTTAAAGATTATCCAGTGCCAGCCCTGGCCTTTAAAAACAAGCTGCCTGTCCATTTGTCTGATCTGGAATGGCAAGGAAATTCTTAAGCAGAGCTTGGGTAGGAAATAGAAATAAAAAGAAGAGGTTTGTGTTTTGAGTTCCCCTGCTTGGTGCAGTAGCTGTGCAGGTTTAAAAAAGAAATATAATCCCTTAGCCCCCAGGCAGTTCTTCAAAGCAGAAATACCACAGATTCTTCACCTGTTTGTGAAGCTCTGGAGCTGCAGCTTGGGAAATGACAGGGTTTGTCTTGCTCTGCCAGGAGACTGCAGCTGGCTTCTCTGCTGCAAACCTGTCAGGTAAAACCCTTCCCGTCCTGCTGGGCCTGGCTGGTTGGATTCTTCTGTTCAGGGCCTCTGTGGGTCACATTTCAGCTCTTTAGAAAAGGAGCAAGAGCTGCACAGTATCTGCAGAGAGAGAGGGAGATGACTGAGTTATTTTGGGCTTGTCTTAAAATTGTAAAACCCCTTTAGTGCTTCTGCATTAATGAAGAGAGGGAAACCTGAGAGGGGAGCTGTGCTGAGTGAGGGGATGCTTACAAAAGAAACCCATTTCTAGCCAGTTTTTATTCTTCAGCCTCTCAAACCAAGGTAGTTTTTGTAGATGTATTTACTATTGGTTTTTTTCTTCCCCTGCTGCTTTTTCAATTCTCTGTTTCTCCCTCTCTCAGTTATGAAGGAGCTGGTTGTTTCTGCTGGAGACAGCGTGGAAGTGACCCTGCCAAAGAATGAAGTGCAGCTGAATGCTTTTGTGCTTCCTGAACCACCACCTCGTAAGGCTTCCCTGGGACTTCTGATGGGGAAAGGGGAAATAGGCTGGCATTAGATGAGGGCAATCTTGAAATGCCTTTTGTCAGGGAACACTTCCCTGTTGAAATTGTTCAGCCTGAGCTTATTGCCTTGTGCTGCCTCTCAGAAAACAGCAAGATGCCAATATAGGCTGGGCAGTGCCTGGATTGAGAGAAGCACTGAGGAGAGGGACTTGGGAGTGCTGGTGAACAAGAAGCTCAATATGAGCTGTCAGTGTGCTCTGGCAGCCCAGAGAGCAACCAGAGCCTGGGCTGCAGGAAGAGCAGTGTGGGCAGCAGGGTGAGGGAAGTGATCCTGCCCCTTTGCTCCACACTGGTGAGACCTCACCTGGTGTATTGCATCCAGTGCTGGAGCCACTGTTGAAAGAGGGATATGGAGGTGCTGGAAGGTGTCCAGAGAAGGGCCACAAGGACGATCAGAGGGCTGGAGCTGCTCTGCTATGAGGAGAGACTGAAAGTATTGGGGCTGGTCAGTCTGGAGAGGAAAGACTCTAAGGTGACCTTATTGTGCCCTTTCAGTACCTTAAGGGAGCTACAAGAAAACTGGGGAGGGACTTTTTAGGCTGTCAGGTAGTGATAGGACTGGGGAGAATGGAACAAAGCTGGAAATGGGGAGATTCAGACTGGATGTCAGGAAGTTCTTCAGCATGAAGGTGGTGAGAGCCTGGAATGGGTTGCCCAGGGAGATGGTGGAAGTCTCATGCCTGGAGGTGTTTAAGGCCAGGCTAGATGAGGCTGTGGACAGCCTGATCTAGTGTGAGGTGTCCCTGCCCATGGCAGGGGGGTTGGAACTGGCTGCTCCTTGTTGTCCCTTCCAACCCTGACTGATTCTACGATTCCAAGGTGCTATAGAGTCATGAGGTTTGGGAGGTGGCACCTTCTCCAAGTGAGCTGTGAGGCAGCAGCAGGTCTGCAGCATCTCTTTGGGGTATTTCCTGCTAGGACACATGCTGTCTTAGCAGGTGATGTCCCATTTGGTATACTGGGGTCTGATCTGGGGGGTTTATATGCTGAGAAACAGGTTTCTCTTTCATCATGCAAATTGTTCAGGGGTATTTGGGAAGCTCTTGCCTGTAGCTGCCCCAGAGTGGCAGGGGGAGGCTGCAGAGGAGAGGCAGGCGCATGGTGTAGCAACAGGGATGAACTCCTCATCAGAAACTGCCCTTAGCTTGTGTCTGCAGGGTTTGAGGGCACCATAAAGCTTTTCTCTCTCCTGATCCTGGAGCAGGGATTGTTCCAAAGCTCTTTAATGCCTCTGAGGCTGCAGGATGGGTTTTGGCTGCAGAGTGAATGTCTTTAGAAGTACAGATTGTCTCTTTTCCTGGGTATATTCCCAAAAAGCTGCAGCCCAAATTCCAAGTTGCTTCATTTCTCCATAGTGCAGCAGAATGTGCCTTATAAATGTTTAATACCTTTGCTTTTCTGTAGCCTGGCAGAAAAGCAGCCTTGAAAACAAACATCTGCACCTTCTTTTTTTTTCTCCAATTGTTTTATTTTCTGTTGCAGGAACTACTTATTCCTATGAGTGGGAATTGATTACTCATCCAAAAGACTACAGTGGAGAGATGGAAGGGAAGCACTCCCAGACCCTTAAGTTATCTAAGGTAAAGCTTTTGCTGCTTTGCATCCTGTTGTGTTAAATGCCAAGTGGAGGAGATGGGGACCCTGGCAGCCAGGGAAGACTTGTGTGTGATTTCAGGATGAATAGGAAATTGCATGATGGGCAGGCAGCCAAAGCTTGACTGCAAACCCTCTTCTAAATCTCTTATGCAAAGGAGATTGATCTGGCACGAGGGAAGGAAGGAATTGATTTCAGGATCTAAAAGCTGCCTACAAGCAGTGTGTCAAGCCACCCAGATGGCACCATTTAACATTAACAAAGGGCTGGGAATGTTTCTGCTGCTGAAACAGTGTGGTTGGGCTGTTCAGGTCTGAAGCTTTGTGCCACCTGCTGAAAAAAGGACTCGTTGGTTCCATTAATGAAAGCTGTGGAGCACCTCCCAGCACCTCCCTGGCTGCTGCTTTTAGATGAGCTCCGACAGTGAAAGAGTTGCCAGGTTCTGCACATGGGAGTCTTAACAAGGAAATGGCTTTAAATATTGTGTGAATATACAGTATTTATGAGACCTTCCTTTCAGCATCTTGGGTTCTGCTGCACTCAGGAAAAAAAAAACAGCTGCAGGCTTTAGTCATGACAGCATGCAGAGAAAAGCCCTTTGAAAGGGGCATCTCTGTCTCTGTCAGAGTTTCAGCCTTTTGGATATCATGGTTGCTGTCCTTTGCCCTCTTATCTTGAGTTGACAGTGAATGATGGAGGGGTGACTGCCTGATTCATGTCACCTGGAAGGAAAAGAAGGAATACTTTCCCCTTTTAAAACACTAAAGAAAAGATTGTTTTTTTTCCCTCTTCCATGCAGCATTTCTCATCTCCAGTGCAATCTGCTGGTACAGATTCCTGTGGCCAGACAACCTGAACTAATCTCTGTTATCTCTCTCTTCTGTTGGCCTATTGTTGGTAGAAAATAAAGCTTGACTGACAATCCTGGGGTAGAAAGAAATATTAGTCTTTAGTTTCTGCAAAGCCATTGTAAACTAAGAGACACCTAATACCCCTTTGGCATGGGCACCGTCCTGTGCTGTGTACACAGAGGTTGGAGCATAATTGCCTGTGGTTTGTGCTGCTGATGTGCTTGCTGTGCTAGAGCACGGTAACTTGACCTCCTAATTGCTCCTGACAAGGTGCCACCATCCTGAAGGCAGAGAGGAAAAACTAGGAGCAATTGGTTTGCTGCAAGAGTGGTCAGGCACTGGCACAGGCTGCCCAGGGAGGTGGTGGAATCACCGTCCTTGGAGGCGCTCAGGCACTTGGGGACGTGGTTTAATGGCCATGGTGGTGTTAGGTTGGTGGTTGCACTTGATCTTAGAGGGTTCCTCCAACCCAAACAGTTCTGTGATTCTGTGCCCCTTTTGTCTTTGCTTCCAGCTTACTGTGGGTCTCTACGAGTTCAAAGTGGTGGTGGATGGGGAGAACGCGCGTGGAGAGGGCTACGTGAACGTAACAGTGAATCCAAGTGAGTTGGTGGAGTTGTGTCCTCTCCATCTGCCTCTGGCCAACCCTGGCACTTGCATTGGACTGAACCCTGCTTTAGCATAGAGAAAAGTCACTGTGCTGTAAACTCGAGGTGAATGTACCTGTGCTAAGGCATTTGCTAAGGTGAGGAACCAGCGCCCAAGCACGCAGGTATTGCTGCTCTGCTGCACGCAGCTCAACCACTGGGCTGGAACCACTGATACAAAAATGCTTAGCAAATTCCTGGCCCTGGGAGGCTCCTGCTTCAAAAAAAACCAACAACCCCAGCTGTAACCAGGTAAAATGCTTCTAGCAGCAAGAGCAAAAACAAATGAAGGGAAGACAGAGCTTTGAAGCTCCATTTGGAGGTTCTCTTATCTCTCGTCCAGTGAAGAATGTCATCCCAACCACAGGCAGGTGAAGTCAAATCTCATTCCTTCTGTGGTTTGCAGATGAGCTGCTGTGGGCACAGCAGCTTGTGCTGTCTCACCAGGTCTCACTTTTCAGATGGTCTGTGTGAGGAAGCACCCACAGGTCCTTTTGTGCAGAAATCTCTTTATTTTGCACACTTCAGCAGGAGTTTTTTCCACCACCTTTGAGAGCAAAGAGGTGTTTTTACAGGCTCTAAATTAGCAGGAGTGCATGGCCAGCCTTCTGGATGCTGATGCTGATCATTGCCTTATAAGCAGTGAATCTGCAGCTGGCAGCATGCATCAAAATCATCCATTTTTCAGAGCAGCAGCCAAACCTTGGCAAGAAGCTGTAGGTGCTGCTCTGAGAGAAAGGTCTGACCCAGTATGGGAGAAGTGATGCAGTGCAGCCCTTGCCAGAGTCCTGGTGTGGTGGCAGTTCACCTCCTTGCCCTTTTAAATTCCCTTTTGCTAGCAGTTTCTCTGAGCTGGTGTAGAAACTGCTGAAAGCAGGAAGCATTGTGGTTGATGGTGCAGTTGTCTGCAGTCAGACTGACCTGTGGCTGGTTGGGAGCTGCAATTCCACACTTTGGACTCCTCCTCTGGACTCAGTGACTGCAAGAGAGGGCAGAGGATGTGCAAATATGTATTCTGCTTGCTACTCCTGGCTCACAGAGGCAGAGTGGGTTTGCAGAGTTCCTTGGCCAGGGCTTGTTGTCGTGATCTGCCTGTAGATGTCCTTGTAACAGCTTGGTTGGCGTTGCAGAGCCGCGGGTGAATCGGCCTCCTGTCGCCGTCGTGTCCCCGCAGTTCCAGGAGATTTCCCTGCCAACCATCTCAACTGTTATTGATGGCAGCCGTGAGTACCTGCACTGTGCAACCCAGCAGTCTAGCAGGGCTTGGCTCTGGGCTGGCCTTGCCTTTCGGGGGGAGGTTTATGAGGAGCTGACTGTGATACTGTCAAACACTTGAGTGAGCAGAACCAGCCTCTCTTGCTAGCAGAGAGGAACGTACCCACAGCAGCACCTTTCCAAGCTTCCCCTTGTGAAGGACACTGGCTTGAGCCAGTCTCCTGAAAGAGGAAAAGCTCTAGAGGTTGCTGCTTAGAATAGAACTAGCTGCTGTCAGTCAAAGTCACTGGCCTCTTGTGTTGAGCTTCAGAGGTGGTAGTTAGCTAACAGCACCTTGACTGGTCCTGGCCCCCGCTAGAGCTTCGCAGGACTTTCTTTGAGTGTATTCATAGAGTCACAGAATGGTTTGGGTTGGAAGGGGCCTTAAAGATCATTCAGTTCCAACCCACCTGCCCTGGGCAGGGACACCTCCCACTAGCCCAGGTTGCTCAAGGCCTCATCCAACCTGACCTTGAACACCTTCAGGGAGGGAGAGATCCACAGCCTCCCCGGGCAGCCTGTTCTAGTGCCTCCCCACCCTCACTGGAAAGGATTTCTTTCTAATATTCAGTCTAAATCTTACCTCCTCAAGCTTCATTTTGTCTTGCTCTCATCTGGTATTTCCTTAGTGTTTTGTGTGGGGCACACACAGAAACCTGGGATTAAAGGTGAAACAGGGTGAAGGAGAACACTCAGTTTAGGTGTAACAGAGACTCCTCTGAGCTTGGATCAAAAATGCTCCAGTGGTGAAGTAGGGGATTAAACATCTGGGTATTGTGAAGCAGTGTTTTCCGACTCCTTACTTATGTGTTTTCATCCTGATTGAAACAGAGAGCACTGATGATGATAAAATAGTCAGCTATCACTGGGAGGAGCTGCGGGGCCCTCTGCGGGAGGAGAAGGTTTCCAGCGATACTCCCATACTGACACTGACCAACCTGGTACCTGGGAATTACACATTCAGGTGGGTTATACCTGCAAGAGTTGTCCAGTTCCTGTCATAGAATCAGGCAGGGTTGGAAGGGACCACAAGGATCAGCCAGTTCCAGCCCCCCTGCCACAGGCAGGGACACCTCATGCTAGAGCAGGCTGCCCACAGCCTCATCCAGCCTGGCCTTAAACATCTCCAGGAATGAGGCTTCCACCACCTCCCTGGGCAACCCATTCCAGGCTCTCACCACCTTCATGCTGAAGAACTTCCTGACATCCAGTCTGAATCTCCCCATTTCCAGCTTTGTTCCATTCTCCCCAGTCTTATCACTACCTGACAGCCTAAAAAGTCCCTCCCCAGCTTTCTTGCAGCCCCCTTAAGGTACTGAAAGGCCACAATAAGGTCACCTTGAAGTCTTCTTCTCTCCAGACTGACCAGCCCCAATACTTTTTCTCTCCTCATAGAAGAGGTGCCCCAGCCCTCTGATCATCCTCGTGGCCCTTCTCTGGACTCCTTCCAGCACATCCATATCCCTCTTGCAGTAGTGGTTCCAAAACTGGATGTGGTACTCCCAGTGTGGAGTGGAGGAGGAGAATCGCTTCCCTCTCCCTGCTGCCCACACTGCTCTTGCTGCAGCCCAGGCACTGGTTGGCTCTATGGGCTGCAGTGCACACTGATGACTCATATTGAGCTTCTCATCCACCAGCACCCCCAAATCCCTCATCTCAGGGCTGCTCTTAAGCCAGTCACTTCCCAGCCTATACTGGTGCTTGGGATTGCCTGGACTCAGATGCAGGACCTTGCACTTGGTCCATAAAGAGTAAAACATGACCATATTCCTGAGGTGTCAGCCTGCTAAACAATCAAGCCAAAAACACACAAGGAGAGAGAACTCCATTTGGTGCTGGACTCTCTCCCTGCTTCCTGCACTTGAAGGTGGTGCACAGCTCTTTCACTTCAGAAGAGATAAGCTATCCAGCTACTTCTTATTCTTAAGTTGTAGCACTGGTTTAAGATGATGGCAGAAAGGAATGAAAGGTCTGCCAGCACTACAAAATGTCTCTTAAAATGTCAGATCTAAACTGTTTGGGTAAAAGCTCAGGAAGAAATGCAGTCTTTAGATCCAGTTTTTAAATGCAATGTGTTTGTCCCAGATAAGTGAGTGAGGCCTGATGGGTTTGTGCACGTACCTGAGCTGGTTGCACTTTCAGGGTTATTCTGTTTCCCTCTGTGCTCTGCATTTTGGTGTGATGTCCATGGCACTGCTGCAGCAGAGCTAATTAAAGTAAACCAGAGTACCTCAGCACTGTTTTCAGCAGGTGCTAAGTGAACTAATTAGGCTGATGTTCAGATCTAGTTCCAGATCCATTCTCTTTTGTGGTCCTTGCCTGCCTGAAGAGCCATACTTAGGCCACTGGAGGGTTGACGATGAACTTCTGTGCCCACATTAATGAATGTGTCCTGCTGGCAGGCAGTGTCATACTTGTGAAGGTCCTTTCCATCACAACTCTGTGTATGGAAGCTGATGCTCTTTTCACTAGCATGCTTTTATCTTGGAGCTAGTTGATAGGTTTCAAGTTGAGAGATGGACCTGACTGTTGAATTTCTTGTGTCAATTTGAGGAAGATAATTGGGTATTTGGAGGAATCTTCTGTTCAGAAAAAGAACAGCTGCCTCAAACCAGAGGATTTTGCCACTCCTGGGAAAAGAGTATCCTACCCTTAAAAATGCCTTCAGTTCCTAACTCTTCTTCTGCATTTCAGCTGACTGCAGCCAGTGTGGTGTGTTCAGCTCTGCTAACTGCAACTCTTCGCTGCTTTCCCTTTTTTTCCCCCTCTTCAGTCTAACAGTAGTGGACTCAGATGGTGCCAGCAACTCTACCACTGCAAACCTGACAGTGAACAAAGCAGTGGATTACCCTCCAGTGGCAAATGCAGGTCCAAACCAGGTGATCACTCTGCCCCAGAACTCCATCACCCTCTATGGCAACCAGAGCACCGATGACCACAGCATTGTCAGCTACGAGTGGCTGCTCAGCCCCAACAGCAAAGGGAAGGTGATGGAGATGCAGGTCAGTGCAGGTCTCTGCTGCTCAACCTGGATTACTCACTAGCTGGAATTTTGTCTAGAATCAAACCATTTTTAATTGCCTCTTAGCAAATATCTCTTGTAATCTTACAGAGTGAGCATGTGATGATTAAATGTATGCTTAAAGCTAAATCCACACCAGAGCTGGTATTAGCTTAGTGATTGAGCTTGTGCACCAGTCCAGCTGCAGGCTTTCATTGGCATCCTGTTTCTTGTCTTGAGCAGCACAGTTTTAAATACTGCTGAAGAGTGGAGGATTGAGAGGGATGGGATCTGGTGGCTCTGGATTCTGATGTCACATCCAACAGATCTCAGCACAACTTGATGCCACCCCTGTACCGCACTTCAGCCTACGAGGCTGTTAGGGAAATGTGTTCTTCCTCTGCTCAGTTGCTGACTGTTGAGAACATCAGTGATAGCTAAATCAATGATGGTATAATAGGGGTGTTTAAGTGCTCTCTCTCAGCAGGTGTGGAAGCCAGACTGTGATCTTTAGGTAACCCTCCACTCAGGCTGACATTTAGACACAGATAACCTCTTGTCCCAGGTCACACTGGGCAAACACAGTGAATTGGCTCTTTGGAGTTGAACCATGAGGTCAAAACTTTGCTGATATTGGCCAGACACTCCTCAGTCCTTAACAGTAAAAGCTGGAATTTGGTTCCAGGTCATCATTTTTTCTCTAGAGGATATTCCTCCTCTCAAACTGGTGGAATAAGAAAGCCCATGGATCAGTTTCACTGTGCATGCTTCACACAGGGCTCCCCAGAGGTTGAGCTGTTAGCTGTTGAATCCCAGAAGGTCTGAGCATCTGCATGGTGTCACTCTTGCCACAGCAGTGTCCTTGTTGCTCTGCACAAATGGATCTGGAAGCACCTTGCATGCTTGCGTGACACAGACTTCTGGCCCCACAGCAGGAGGTAGTAATGAATCCCTGGAATCTGCTGAGCTCAGCTGTTTTAGAAGCAGGCTTTTCTGATCCACCACTCTCTGGGTAAGGATTCCTCTTAATGCCTGACTGTTTTCTCAAAGGGTGTGAGGACACCAGTCCTGCAGCTCTCTGCAATGCAAGAAGGGGATTACACTTACCAGCTGATAGTGACTGATTCTGCTGGGCACCAGTCCACTGCAGAGGTCACTGTGATAGTCCAGCCAGGTAAGCTGCTTTGGGCTGTACTTGCCATTTCCATCACAGGGTTGAGAGATGAGCATTGATCTGTCAGCTGCTCTAGGTATTAGGGTAGCTTTGTCTTGCTTCCAGCAAAGCTACTCTACTTCAGGACCATTCTGGGCTGGAAAAGTGCTGATAAACAGAAGAAAGCCTCTGGAAAATGTTGCCTCTCTAGGCTGTTCTCTTGTTTTACACAGTTTTATTTGTACCTGGCACTACCTCACCAGAACAGGATTGTATTTCCAAGCAGCTCTCTCCGCCCACACTGCAAGGTCCTGGGAATGGAGTAGTGCTCAGAAAATGAGAGCAAAAAGCAAAACTCTTAGCTTCCATTCTCATTTTATTGCAGCTGGGTGGATGTAACACTAATCAGACCCAAGGTTGAGCTAGTGGGAAAGAAATGTACTAGAGGTGATGGAGAAAATCCTTAATGCTGGGGTTTGGTGCTCCACCTTTTATGCCATGTGTATGAAAAACACTATATCCTTTTCCAGAGAACAATAAACCTCCAAAGGCAGATGCTGGTCCAGATAAAGAATTAACTCTTCCTGTGGACAGCACCACTCTAGATGGCAGCAAGAGTTCAGATGACCAGAAGATTGTCTCCTTTCTCTGGCAAAAAACACGGTGAGTATCATCCTCCAGACTCTACTGATGCAGGCATCTGGGCCTTCAGCTGAAACAAAACACCCTCCCACATACCTCCCTTGTGTTAAATCCTGGTCATGCTGGGCCTGACAGGCTTTACCAGTGACTAGAATGAGACAAGGATTTATGTTTAATTGGAGAGAGGTGGAGTTCTGAGCATGAGGAATAGTTTTGCTGTCATCTCTAGGCCTGATTCCCATTCTCAGCATGGTTGTGGCTTGTAAAGGAGACCAACTGTGTTTGATTCACAGCAGTGTAATCTGGTCTTGGTCTTGTGAAGAGCAGACTCTTGTGATCAAACAACAGCAGGGCCTTTAAACTTGATGCTGTTGCAAGTGTGTTTGAATGTTGCAGCATGTTCTCTTCTCATTGCCTTGCTTCCCTTCAGACATTGAATTCCCTGAAGTGCTTTAGGGAATTCAGCAAAAAGCCTGTGAGGGACTTGCAGTAGATTAGTTTTTTTCTGTTTGCTAATCAAAAATCTGTGGAAAGCTCTTACAAAGGAGCTATTTTTGCTCTCTGCCTTTCCTTACAAGCTGGCTTATTGTGGAGTTCACAAGCCAGGTGTGCTGAAAGTACCACTGTTGGCAAACCCTACTTAAATGCTGGTATCAGTGCTCCTCTGGTTTAATAGAACTACAACACTAAAGCACCAGAAGTTAGGCTCTGTTCTGAATGCCAAACTCACTCTTTTGATTATCTTGCTGTAACTGGAGAAAATCCTGTTACTTTTTATTTTGGACTCTCTGTTTCTGCATCCCTTTGAAGTGTTTGAGCTCCAGTCTGCTGTGAGGCTGGCTCCCGTGGTCTGTGCAAAGTTTAAGCTGCTCCTCTTCTGCTTTGCTTAGGGGCCCAGATGGTGTCAAGCTGGAGAATGCCAACAGCAGCATTGCCACTGTAACAGGCCTGCAGGTTGGGACCTATGAGTTTACTCTGACAGTTAAAGATGAGAGGAACTTGCAGAGCCAAAGCTCGGTCAACGTCATTGTCAAAGAAGGTACAGTCAGCCATGAGCCACAGAACCTGGGACAGGTTATCATAGGATGGTTTGGGTTGGAAGGGACCTTGAAGAGCTTCTGATTCTGACTCCCCTGCCACAGGCAGGGACACCTTCCAATAGACCAATTTGCTCAAAGCCTCATCCAGCCTGGTCTTAAACCTCTTCCAGGGCGAGGCATCCATAACCTCCCTGGGCAGCCTGTTCTGGTGTCTGTCACCCTCACTGTGATGAATTTCTTCCTAATGTCTAAGCTAAATCTCCCTGGCTCTAGTTTCAAATCATTTTCCTTTGGCCCTATTATTTACAAGCCCTTGTCAAAAGTGTCCCCCCCCCAGCTCTCCTGTAGCCCCCTTCAGGTACTGGAATGCTGCTCTGAGGTCTCCCTGAAGCCTTTTCCTCTGCAGGCTGAACAGGCCCAAGTCCTTCAGCCTGTCTTTACAGTGGAGGTGCTCCAGCCCTCTCAGCATCTTCCTGGCCTCCTCTGAACCCTCTCCAACATATCCATGTTGTTCTTGTGCTGGGGGCTCCAGAGCTGAATGCAGTACTCCAGGTGGAGTCTCATCCCTGAGCAATTCAACAAAACCTGTGTTCAGAGGCACAAGAGGAGTGAGGAATGGGTGAACATCATGTGGAGAGCACTGAAATGGCCTTCTCTAGGTCAGGGGTTTGCCTGGTTCTGGAGGAGCAGCACCTTCAGCTGAGTCCTGCAGTACATTTCCCTTCTCCCCAGGCTAAGTAGGGATTTCTGGGTTACAGTGAAGCTGTAGAGCTGTGGGTTTTGATTGAGTGTTAGTAGATTTTTCTCCCAACTGCTTTTCTTCCCCATTGCTTAGAGATCAACAAGCCTCCCGTTGCCAAGATCGCTGGGAACGTTGTCATCACCTTGCCTGCAAACACAGCAGAGCTGGATGGATCAAAGTCCTCGGATGACAAGGGAATTGTCAGCTACTTGTGGACCCGGGATGAAGGCAGCCCTGCAGCTGGGGTGAGGCTTCAGTTTTCAACTGGCAATCTGCAGCACCACAAAACCAGTGAGAGGCTTAGCTGGGGAAGCGTAAAGCTGATCGCTGCACTTGTTACCTCCTCAGGTATAAGGATGCATCACACAAGTTTCACCCTTTGGTTCCTGATACTTACTTTGCTCTGCCTTCCAGGAGGTCTTAAATAATTCAGACCATCATCCAGTCCTCCTCCTGTCCAACCTAGTAGAAGGGACCTACACATTTCACCTCAGAGTGACAGATGCCAAAGGAGAGAGTGATGTGGAAAGAACCACGGTGGAAGTCAAACCCGGTGAGCCTGGCTTTTGTGCTGCACCACACTTGCCTGGAGTGTATCTCTGAGTATAGTGTACTGAGATGAAAATGGCTAGTGTAGTCCAGCTCAGAACTGTGAAAGCACAAAGTTTTTGGGGATGTGCCTGTGTTTTCCTGTTGTTCTTGGGGGCTGACTCTTAACTGCTTGCTGGGAAAGCCACAGACTCATGTCCCTGCAGTGCTGTGAGCTTGTGTTCAATGTCAGACACCTGACTTGTGCCCAGACTGTTCAGTAGAAGTTCTGAAGATCTATGTTGTCTGCATTCTGACTAGATCCCAGGAAAAATAACCTGGTGGAGATCATTCTGGATGTTAATGTCAGCCAGCTGACTGAGAGGCAGAAGGGGATGTTCATCCGGCAGATCGGCGTCCTGCTGGGGGTCCTCGACTCAGACATTACTGTGCAGAAGATCCAACCATACACTGAGCAAAGGTAGCCCTTGTCTGTGAGCATGTCAGTCTCCTCTCCCAGGCAACCAGCAATCAGTCTGAAGTTGTTAGGGCAGGTCTAGGCTGGATGTTAGGAGGAAATTGTTGCCAGAGAGAGTGATTGGCATTGGAATGGGCTGCCCAGGGAGGTGGTGGAGTCGCCGTCCATGGAGGTGTTGAAGCCAAGCCTGGCTGGGGCACTTAGTGCCATGGTCTGGTTGATTGGGTGGATAGGGCTGGGTGCTAGGTTGGACTGGCTGAGCCTGGAGGTCTTTTCCAGCCTCGTTGATTCTATGTGTGGAGAAGGATTGCTTGAGGGTTTAGTGAACCCAGGGCTGTCTTCCTTTGGAAATCAGACTGGACAATCACCTTCTCGAGGTGAACCTGCCTTGGCAGGGGGGTTGGACTTGATCTCCAGAGGTCCCTTCCAACCCTACCACTCAGTGTTTCTGTAATGTGGGAAGGTGTTGCTTTACTTTGATACTCTTGCTTGCTTGGGTCAGAGAAGATGTGTTGCCAAGCAGGTCTTTGGCTGTCTTTCCCTTCTGGAGGTGGTGCATTGTCCTCTAAAGCTGTTTGCTGCTGTTAATGTCTTTGCCCTCCAGACCTGTAAAATAAGAACTAATCTTACTCGGGTTTGGAAATCCTGAAAGCTAT
The DNA here is from genome assembly GCF_015220805.1 of Pogoniulus pusillus. NCBI lineage: Eukaryota > Metazoa > Chordata > Aves > Piciformes > Lybiidae > Pogoniulus > Pogoniulus pusillus. The sequence goes on along the minus strand of NC_087300.1, from coordinate 3,934,757 downwards.
CTGGAACAGGCTCCTCGGGGCAGGAGTTGAATCCTCTTCCCTGGAGGTATTTTGGCCAAATCCTCACCCCTGGAAATGTTTCAGAGGAGCAGAGATGTGGTGCAGAGGGACATGGTTTACCACCAGCCTTGGCAGAGTTAGAGAATGACTGGATTGGATGATCTTAAAGGTCTTTTCCAACCAAAGCAATTCCATGATTTTATAATCTGAAGGATGTTCTGCAGCTGCAGTTAGGAACTGGAGCAATAATGGGACTTGGTACAGGAGCAGTTTGAAACCTGGATCCCCACCCCAAAGGAGGTGGTCTAGCAACCCTCTCAGCAGTAGCAGCAGTCCTGCTTGCCAGCTTCATTTTCACGTGAGCTTTACTGCAGACCAAACTGCTTGGATTTAATGCAAAGGAGAATGTTGCAAGCCAATGGAATTCTTGTTTGATGAGAGAAGGAAAACTTGGCCTTGATTGCTCTTTACCTTACAGTAAACTAAAGCTGGTCTCTTCTATACAAGTGGAAGTTTGCTTAGAGGCAGGGCTGTAGGCCAGGGTCATGTTGCCTGCCTGGACAACGTTGTGCAGTAACCACCATGTCATGCACAGGGTGATTGGCTCAGCTGGATTCTGGCCATGCTGCTTTGGCATGAAAGAACCTGATCAAGTTCAGCTTTCTACCTTGGCACAGATGGCTGCTGAGGGAAATTCACTCTTCAACAGAAAACTTCAGCCTCATCACAGCAGCAGCTGCCCAGATCCCTGCACTGCCAGCAGCAGCCCATCACCACTGTGGGTGTTTGGGGATGCCTGAGTGGCTTGGCAGTGAGGGTGCAATGGTCCTCTGTTGAAATAACTACAGTCTTGCACTTTCTTTTTTTTTACTAAAAATGGAGTAGTTTTAAGGTGGGTAAAGCACTGAAAAAGATTTAATGGACATGCTTAAAGTGATGCAGCAAGTCAGCAATAAATCTGCAGTTAGACTTTGCACCGTCCTGAGCTGGGTGATGAATCGATTCCTTCGTGCCCACGTTGCCTGCTCTGGCAGTGAAATCAGAATTCATCATCCATACAAACCTAAAGAGCTCAGGAGAGAAGAGCCAGCACTTTCTGGGGTGGTGTTACCTCTCCATCTCTGCCACCACCAGGCCACTTGCCACTGTTCCTTACTAAGGGGTTCTTGGAATTGATGCTTCATCCGTTCATGTTTTTATTAAGTAGGCAAAAGAGCAGAGATGATTTTCTGGCAAGTGACTTTAAGATCCCATTTCTGCCTCAAAATAACTTGGACTGGTTAAATAACATCTTCCTCTCTGTTTTTTGCCTGGCTGCTGGGGGCTTTTCAGATACTCTGAGGGCTTCACTGATATCTTCTTGTCTCAGAGGCTCCCTGGTAATTATCCATCTGGACTATCCAAGCATCCTTCTGCGACTCTGAGTGATGCTCAGGGCTCTGCAAGGCTTGCAAGCCCAGGGCAGCAAGTTCTTCTGCAAGTAAAAGATGCAGAGAGCAGTGTCCTCTACACCTGTGCTCCTTTTTTTTCTGGCTGTAACACTCTGTGCATTCAAACTAAGCTTGGCAAAAGGCTGTAAACCTTCACTGCCTTCTGTGATGCTGGAGCAATCAGATGAGTCCTCAGTTTCCATGTGTAGGAAAGATCCTGAAGGGAGGAGATTGTGAAAACAGCAGGACCACAGAGGCTGGGGATCTGTATGCTTAGCATGGGCAAGCAAAGATGTGCTTGAGTAGCAAACTCAAGAGCAGTCCAGCCCTAGCTCTGAAAACATGGATGGATCAGATGTCCCAGAGGTATTTCTGCTCTCTGACCAGCTCTACCATTGCTGCTTTCTGGATGGAGACAGAAATTCAATCCTCAAGCCTGAGATGCTGAATAAATCCCCCTAATGACGGGCTAGGGAGAAGGGCTTTCTAGCTGCTGTTTGGAGGAGCAGCAGATAACAGTTTTTGTCTGCCTTGCAGCACGAAGATGGTGTTTTTTGTGCAGAATCAGCCTCCCCATCAGATATTCAAAGGACGAGAGGTGGCCTGGACGCTGAAAAACGAGCTGCGGAAACAGCAGTCAGACTTCCTCATCTTCCGGGCTCTGGAGATCAACACAGTCAGTAAGTGAGGGTCACTGTGCTGCAAACAGCCTGCAGGAGGACCTTAGAGCAGCCTTCTGGTACCTGAAGGGGAACCTACAGGAAAGCTGGAGAGGGACTTTTCATAAGCATGTCCAGCAACAGGAAAAGGAGGAAAGGTTTGAAGCTGAGAGAGAGCAGGGTTGGACTGGAGCTTAAGAGGTTATTCAGTGTGAGGGTGATGAGGCTCTGGAACAGGTTGTGGATGCCTCCTCCCAGGTGTTTGAGGCCAGATTGGATGAAACCTTCAGCAACCAAGTCTAGTTGAGAGGCTTTCCTGGCTGTGGCAGGGAGGTTAGTAACAGATGATCTCTGAGTCCCTACCAACCTGAGCCCTTCTACATTTATAATCTGAAACCAATTCAATTAATTTGTGTTTATCAACATCTTAGCTCTGCAGGCCAAACACTCAATCTCTGTCAGACATAGGTTGGAGTAGATCATCTCTGAGATGCCTTCCAACCTGAACCCTTTTATGAAACCAAGAACCCTTCCCAGGTGCCTGCCAAAATAAAGTCCTTTCTGTCTGCTAACAACAGCTGCCTGCACACTCAGAGCTTTCATATGTCAGTAAATGAGAAACAGAAACTGTTAGAGTGGCAACGAATCAGTTCTGCACCAGCTGATTCTGTTCACTCTTCAGTGTGCCACAGATGATTACTGGGAGGAGGAGGATTCACCAAATCAAAAGCAGATTGATTCTTGTGCAACTGAAACACAGCTTTGGTGGAGTGCAGCCAATGACAGGAGTGTCACACTGCAAGCATTAAACCCACAGATCTTGGTAGCTGTGAACATGCTCATTTCCTCTGCAGCACGCATGTCAGGCTGCAGGAAATGTTTCCCTTCTGATATTTGTTTACCAGCTCAGAGCAGCATGGGTTTTCTTTCATGAGCTCCATCCTGTGAGGATCATTTGCAGTTAGATATTTTAGGCTGATGTCATTATCTTCATGACTTCCTGATCTTAGGAGTTTGTGGCCTTCAAAAGCCACTCTTGAGTCCCTTAGTGGGTCTTTTTCTTGCCTCTCTCGCAGGCTGGGCTTGAATTTGAAAATCAGAACTTGTTATTTAAAAAACATCTACTTGACAAAGCTACAAATTCTGTCCCAGTCAGAATTTTAAGCAACGTTTTCTTAGCTTGTTTTGTTGTTAGTGAAGTAGGACTCAAGCACTTGGGCCTCCTGCCAAATTAATGCTTGTATTCCTGGCTGCTTGTAATGATGGCTGAGCTGTGCATGAGCTATACACAGCTCCCTGGATTCAAGTTAGAGCCCTCAGGGCTTGGCCATGTTGAACTAAACTGGCCCTGACCAGAGTCTGTGCCCCTGTGCTTGCTACTGGTGAAGCCACACCTCAAATCTTGGGTTCAGTTTTGGGCTCCTTGCCCTTCTCTGGATTGGCTCAGACACCTCAATGCCCTTCTTGCAGCAACAGAGCTGGTGAGGGGTCTGGAGAACAGGGCTGATGAGGAGCAGCTGAGGGAACTGGAGCTTTTCAGCCCGAGGAAGAGGAGGCTGAGAGAAGACCTCATTGCTCTCTACAACTTCCTGAAGGGAGGTTGGAGCAGGTGGGCATTGGTGTCTTCTCCCAGGTAACAACCAACACGATGAGGGAAAATGACCTCAAGTTGCAGCAAAGGAGGTTTAGGTTGGGCATCAGGAATAATTTCTCCTCTGAAAGGGTGGTTAAGCCCTGGAGCAGGCTGCCCAGGACAGTGGTGGAGTCCCTACCCCTGCAAGTGTGAATGTGGCCTGAGGGGCATGGTTTAGTGCTGGGCTTGGTGATGATAAGTTAGCAGTTGGACTTGATGATCTTGGAGAACTTTTCCAGCTGTAATAATTCTGCAGCTCTATGAGTGTGTTTTTGCCTCACATGCAAGCCACTGAGGTCACCTTGCTGCTTTTGTTCCCCCAGCCTGTCAGCTGAACTGCTCTGAGCATGGGCGCTGCGACTCCTTCACCAAGCGCTGCGTCTGTGACCCTTTCTGGATGGAGAACTTCATCAGGGTGCAGATGGGGGACGGCGAAAGCAACTGTGGTATGTGCAGCCTGCCTGGGGTGGTTCATCTTTGGGCAGCAAACAGTGTTTAAAACCCAGGCTGGGCAGAGGAACGGGAGCCTGCTTCCCCCCAGTGTCTCTTAACGTGACGCTGACACCAGGAGAGTCCCTGCCCTGGTGTCACCACATGAACCTTCTAGGCAGGGCAGTATTTGACAGGGATGTGACTCCTCTTCAGGCTCTTTCAGTGGACACTCGTGAGGAGCTGAGCCTGGGTTCAGTGTACAGAGGGCATCTCTCTTCTGTTGTGCCCCTGCAGAGGCTTCACTGCCAGGGGAAAGCAAACACAATAAATCAGTGCTTGCTGGAATGTGCTGGTGTGCAGCGAGGCCTCGCACTGGGTCTCCAGCCTCTGGCTTCCGTGGGTGGGTTGGTGATGCTGCTAATAGTGGATGTCAGCCTCCAGCTCTGTGAGGGGCAGACCTTTTTCTTTATCCAAGATCAGGCATCTGAAAGTGCCAAACCAGCTTTCTGTGGGGTGTTCTGCTTTCAGAGTGGAGCGTGCTGTATGTGATCATTGCGTCTTTCGTCATCGTGGTTGCCTTGGGGATCTTCTCCTGGATGGTGATCTGCTGTTGCAAGAGGTGGGACTGAAGCTGATAACCCCAACTCTGTCAGTGCTTCAGAGCCAAGTAGCTGCAGTAGGAGGTGAAAGATTCAAAGCCATCATCCCAGCAGGTCACCTGCTTAGCCCCTGGGATGTTGGGTTGTGTCACTTGGTGTTTCATGTGAAAGGCTGCAGTGCTACAGCTCTGGGTTCAGTTGAGAAGCAGGACTTGGGTAAGCCTGTAAATGTGCAGCTGAAGCAGTGTTGGGAGTGCTTTGCCTTGTGATAGGAACCTAACCTGAAACAAGCAAGTCCTCTAGCCTTGAAGCTCAGTTGTCTTTTTCTTCTGGCTCTTTTCAAGTGGCCTGCCTCTTTTTCTTCCTCTTTAGACGAAAAGGAAAATCCAAAAGAAAAAGCAAATACAAGATTTTGGATGCAACAGATCAAGAAAGCCTGGAGTTAAAACCAAATCCCAAAGCAGGTAAAGCATGAGAGGCAAGAGCTCAGCGTTTCCAGAGTGCTGACTAACTCCACTCTGCCTCAGTGGACTTAAAATCACAGAGTGAGACAGACGTGATGCTGGGCACTGACAAGCAAGCCTCAGAAGATCTGAGAGCTTGTTTCAGATCTCTGTACAAGGGTATTTAGTCAGGTTAGCTTAGCTCCTTTGGCTTAGAAATGGGGGCTGAAACTGGCCTAAGATCCTGATGTCTCCACCTCACAGTGGATGCACATAAGCTGTGCAGAGTGGCCTGATCCAAGGAGCCCCAAACCAAGCCTTGGTTATAACTTCTCTTGCTCTGAAGTTTTCTGCTGGGTTCTGGTAGCTTGTGTTTTGCCAATAGGCAGTTCCTTGACCTTGCTCTACAGCAAAGCACAGAATTCAGTGTCACTAAAGCATTTCACTGAACTTGATCCACTTGGGATCAAAGTCAACACCTGAAAGCAACTTGAAAATACTAATGGACTGGAGAGGAGTGATGATTATTGCTGGCCCCACAGAGCCTAGCCGAGGTACCTGCTGAGTGGCCAGGGGATGAGGGAGATCATAGAATCAAAGATTCATAGAATAGTTTGGGTTGGAAGGGGACCTTAAAGCTCATCCAGTTCAAAACTCCCTGCCATGGGCAGAGGCACCTCCTGCTAAAACGGGTTGCTCAGGGCCTCATCCAGCCTGGCCTTGAACACTTCCAGGGAGGAGACATCCATAACCTCCCTGGGCAACCTGTTCCAGTGTCTCCCCACCCTCACTGTAAAGAATTTCTTCCCAATCTCCAGCCTCAGTCTCCTCCTTTCTAGCTCAAAGCTGTTTCCTCCTGTAAGAAGTCCTCCCCAGCAATCTTGTAGCCTCCTTCAGGTACTGGAAGGCTGCTCTGTGGTCTGCTCAGAGCCTTCTCCTCATGTGGGAGGGTTTGGCCATGCACAGCCTCTCCAGCTGCTGGGAGCACTTCAGATGCTGAAATCCCTGTTCCAAACAGGAGTGTGCATGCTGGGTTTGTTCAGAGGAGGGGTTATTTTAACTCTGCATGGCAAATAGTCCCTGATCCTTGTTTGCAAGTGAAAGAGAGATGCTCATCCCACTGTTATCCCACTGAATGGTGCTCCAGCAAAGTGAGCAGTGCCCAACAGCAGCAAAGGAAGACATTGCAGCCACAGAGCCGCTCAGACAGTTCCCCTGAGCACTAGGCTGTCCCAGCTGCACACAGAGATACCCTTGAAGGAAACCCTGGGTGCATTCTCCTCCCTCAGCGCCCAGCTCTGCTTTCATCTGACCATCTGTCACCTTGCACAGAGGAGCCCAGTAAAGGCCTCATTGTTCTGCAGTCTGTGGCAAATGTGCCCCAACCATTTGCTCTCTGGTAACTAAACATATCTTGCTGCTTCTGAGGCTGGCTGCTGACTAAAGTCTTTTTTTTTTCCCTGCTGGATATGTCCAGGGAGCATTCTGCTAACAGAGGAGATGTTGCATTTCTCCACTAAGGAAAAGCTAAATTTAAATATTTCCTCTGCTGACAGGATCAGTAAATGTCTCTCCCCTGTCCTTGTGCATTAATCTAAATTCAGCCTAGCTAATTTATCTCTCTCCCCTGGCAAGCAGGAGAAGCAGAGATGAGAGTAGAGAGGTGGTAAGAACAGAGGGAACTTCCCTCACACACCTGCAGGTTCTCTACAACCCTGGGAGAGCTTTCTAGGCAGTGCCCCGAGCAAGGTCAGGGAGACAAAGCTCACAGCCCCCTCTGGTAACATCGTTTGCTTTTCTCCCTGCTTGTTGTGCTTTGCACTGCGTTGAGGTGTCAGTGTGACCTCTGTCACACCAAAGCATCTCAGATGGCATCACCTTGGCTTCAGCATTTGAGGGGGCAAGGGGCACCTAGAAGTGGGGTGGCAAGAGGTGCCCAGAGGCACAGGGGGTGACAAGGGCTGCCCAGAGGCATGGAGGGCCAAGAGGTGCCAAGGAGCACCCAGAGGCAGGGGGTGGCAAGGGGTGCCCAGGGGCATGGGGGGTGACAAGGGGCACCCAGAGGAAGTCTGATGAGACTGCCCCTTTGACATGGCAGGGGATAGAACAAGGGGAGGCTGCTGACCAGCAGCAGAAGTATTTCTGACCTGGGAATCTCTCTCCTTCCAAGGTGGCAGACAGAAATCCCAGGTCCTCAACACCAGCCTGATGCACTCGGAGTCTGAGCTGGACAGCGATGAAGCCATCTTCACGTGGCCTGACCGTGAGAAGGGGAAGCTGCTCCGCAGCCAGAACGGTTCCTTGCGCAACGGACAAGTGACACTCAAAGCCAAGAGCCAGAGGGAGGAGATCCTCTAATTGCCCTCAGGTGGCCACTTGGTGGGAAAGGCCACTCCTGTCCCTGTCCTACAAGGGCCTGTGTTTGGCCCCTTTCGATGAGGACGATGCTGCTAACTCGTTCCACAGAAAATAACTCTTTCCTTTCGTGGGTTTCTTTTTGCGTTCAGTCAGAACTGGTTGTACTTGAATTTGGACTTCAAGGGAAATCAAAGGGAGGAGAAGGCAGCTGTGAACCCCCAGGCCAAGTGTCAAGAGAAGACAGCTGGCATCTGGAGAGTGGCAGGACAGAACCACTTGGAGCAACTGTGAATGTGCAGAACCCTCCTAGCCCACCTCAGACTGCAGTGGAGGAAACACCCATGGACTTCCAGCTCAATTGCCTTGGGAGCTCCTTGGAGAGGGAAGGCCAAGGCTGTGCTTTGAGTTGTGCTCTGAGCTCCCTTCAGGCTCCAGGATAGCCTACCACAGGCTGCTTCTGCTGTCGAACAGCTTTCCCCTCCCTTACTCCCACCTTCCTTAATGGTTTAAGCACTACTTTAATTTAGACTTGGCCTTTCACATGCACTTGGCTGCATTTGGAGTGTAGTGGAGGGGGAATCTAAACACTCTGCTCACACTCCATCAGCTTGCAGGTAGGAGAGGGCTTTGTAGCTCTTCTAGATTACTGTCAGGCTTTTCTGCCTGGCAGTGTTGATGACACAGTGCCCGTTCACACCTGAGAAGCTGATCTGCCTGTGGTTAACTGGCTGGGCTAGGAGACCCCTCCTGCAACAGGTTCTGCCACTGCGTGCCAGAGCTGGGAGGGGACACCCACCTTTGGTACCTGTTGTCTGCAGTCTGGCTCAATCCAAAGCTGTGAGATGTTGTCCAGTGTCCCCAGCACCTTCTGCTGGTCACCCAACCGTCCGTGGGCCTGGGCACTAATGCTGTCTCAGCTCTCCCACACTGGATGCTGGGCTTTGCTTTGGGCTTTGTTGGGCTTTTGTTTTCTTTGCCTTTTTGGTGTTTTGGTTTGTTGGTTTTTTTTTTCCCCCCTGAAAATTTGCACAGGCCAAGCAAACAGTTTGGTCCCTTCAGTTCCCAGCAGCTGGCTGCTCCCTCTGGCTGGCAGCTGAGTGGCTGCAGTGCCCCGTGTGTAAACTCGATGTCCTTCGGTGGGTGGAGAAGGGAACTCTCTACCCGAGGCCGTGAGGGTGAGTGCCAGCAGCATGCCTCTGCTGCCTGGAGGCAGGAGTGGTGGATCCTCTCCCATACTTGCTGCTTTCATGAGCTGCACCAGAACCCAGCCTCCTGCTGGCATGAAGGGTGCCAGTGCTCCTCTCTGGATGGGTGGGCAGTTTATTGCCTTTCTGTGTGTTTAAATTAAAAACTGGAAACTTGGTTAATTGGCTTTTTTTTTTAGCTGTGAAAGCCAAAAAAGGCTTTGACTTCTTTGGTTGTATTTATATTGCTGCACTACTGATCTGTGTTGAGCTAGATGAAGATTAAACACTATTGAAGGTGATGGAATCTCCCCTCACTGAATGTAGTCATGGCTGCTGCTGACTTTCTTTGTCTGGACACTCAGCACTTCTCTTCAGACACCAGCTCTGGAGCCTGCTGCTCTCCTGAGGACCCAGGCATCCCAGTTTGGCCAGACACAGGGCTTGTCTCTTGCCACAAGTCACCCTCCTGCCTGTCTGGCACTCAGCTGGTGCTCCAAGCCTGGTTTCCCCTTCGCAGATTGCTCCTGCACCCTCTCTCCCAACAACTTCCCTCCAAGCCCAGCTGAGACCACACACAGGGCTGGCTGACACTGGGATGCTCCCCGTGGTGTGCCTCAAAGGGGCAGGACCAGGCTGTGAGCTGTGCCATGGCTGGACACTTAACTCTTGGGTGCCACTGCTCTCTGATGTCCTTCCCTTCATTTGAGTGCCAGGTGAACAAACTGAGAAGAGGTTTTGAAGCTGCAGGGATGGATCCGATGTGGTGCTGGGAGTGTTTTGGGAGAGCTGTTGAACTTTGGTCGATTTTGGTTCTTGTGGCTTGTTCTTTTTGAGCCCCTTCTTCCTGCCTATTTGGGGAAGCCCCTGCTGCAGTGGCTCAGTGCTGGGTGCAGTGGTTCAGCCATGGCTGCTGCAGAGTTTCAGTGCCCTCAAAGGAGCTGCAGCTTGTGCTTCTAGCCAGCCTGGCTGCTGCTCAGGCAGAGGGAACTAGAACCTGTGCAGCTGCTGCCACCACCACAACCACCTTTCTTTAACCAGGGTTTGTTTATTCTTTGCCCTCAGGTTTCCCTAGGTGGGGATCCAGTACTGGGGCTGGGGCGCTGTGGTCAGCGGCAGCACCGAGCCTTGGCTTTGGGCAGCTGCCTCACTCATTTGTCATCACCCAGCAGAGCAGGTTGGTGACAGAGCACAGCCAAGCTGCGGGAGGCTCCCAGCTGCCATTAGCATTCCCTGGCTGTGCAGCCTCTTCCCAGCTCCACACGTTAACCCTCGGTGTCACTGAGCCCTCAACAGGCTGCCAGAAGCAGGGACACGCAGCCCCCACGCCTCAGCCATGGGGCAGCACAAGGTCCTGTGAAGCTGCTGAGACCCTCCCTGGCTGAAGCAGGAAATTTGGGCCCCCTGTGGGACCCCCTGGCCCCAGGAATGGGTGAGCTGTCTGCTTTAGCACCCTGCTAACGCTGAGCTCTCCCAAGGCGTGCGCAGGCAGAGCACAGGCATGACTCTGGAACCCTCCCCAGCCTCTCCTGCTCTGTGGCATCACTGCCATCGCTGCTGGTTTGTTTCCCGAGCTCCTGGAGCAGAGCTGACCTTGCTGGGGATGGTTTCTGCATTGCTATGCTCTGTGATTCCACAATTAGAGACATGGGCAACGAGTTACCCATGTGTGGAAGCTAAAAGCTGAGACATCTGTCAGATGATCCATCAGCTTCACTTGATTTTGTTTTCTTCACCTGGTTAAGGTGTCTGAAGCCAGTGTTGGGTTCTAGTTTTGAAAGAGTTTTCTCTTCAATCTTTCCTTTTTGCTGTTCTTCTGCAGAGCAGGGGCTGCCTGGCTCAGGTTTAGCAGTGTTTGTGGTTTGCAGTGGCACCTGGGGCATGACCAAAAGTAATGATTATTTTTATTATTATTATTAAACAAAATATTTCTTGCAAATAAGGAAGGAAGTTGTTCTGCTGCTGCTCAGCTTGCTGCTTTCTCTCCCCCTTTCAGCTGGGGGTTGGTTCCTACTAAGGCCACTCTGCTCAATGTGTAAGAGGGTGCCAGGTGGGTGCTGCTGGACAAAGGGCTGCATTGCTCCAACCACTGGAGCTTGTGATGGGGCTGCCAGAAGCCTGCTTGACACGTGGCCAAGTCCTCTCCTTGCTCAGTGACCAATGCAGCAACCTCTGCGTGCTGAGAGCTATGCTGTGTGCAGGGAGTGGGAGATGCTGAGCCTCATGCTCAGGGGTTTTGACCCCTGGTTTATCTGCCCCTGCTTTTAGCACAACCACCCTTACCTTCTGCTGCTTGAAGTCAACTTTGAGCCTAAGCCCTGAAGGGCCCCAGATCTGCTGCTGACCAGGTATGGAGTCCCTTGATCTGTTCTTGTCTGTTACTTCCACTGTGGTGCAAAAGAGCCTCCGGAGGACCCCCAGGCTGCTCCATCTCTGGAGCTTCCTGCAGGAATATCGCAGCTCGAGAAACTGAGGCAGTGCTGACCGTGGCCAAGGCAGCAGCTCAAGGACTCTGCTCACGCTGGAGTTTCGGCGGCTCGGCAGCCGGGGAGATCCTGGAGTCCCTTGGGGGAGGGGATGCGTGGAGCCCCTTGGGGAAGGGAGTGCGTGGATGCGACACAGTGACGCTGCAGATGGCTGGGAGCAGGGAGCTCGGCGGAGCTGCAAACCCAGCCCCGAGCCCCCCGCTCCGCTCCTCGCCTGCCGAGCAGCGCCCGTGGCTGGGAGGAGTTAAAGCAGCAGGAGGCTCCTGCGGGAGCCCCGGGAGCGCTCCTGGGTTTTTCTCTCCGCACGTTCTCGCCCCTCTGCTTGCGCCGTCCTTGCTCCGACCATGTGGGTTTGGCTCCGCTCCCCAGCGCCTTTCTGTCAGCAGGATTCCCTGAGCTGCTGCTGCTTTACCTCTCCCAGCCGGGTTCTCCCCGACCGCGGGAGCTCCCACGCCCCGCAGCCACGGGGGGGACGCGGTGACGGTACCGACCTGCTCGTTCAGCATCCCCGGAATGATGAGAGAGGGGGAGCAAAGGGCACTGCAGGGATGCTGATGGTTCTTGGGGACACTGTGACGATGCCAGCACCCCAGCATGTCCCCCTGACCACAGGAGCTGCCCCCGGGGCTGTGCCAGGGGGGCAGGGCTGGGACAGGAGCGTTTGGTCACTGCCCCGAGAGAGGCTGCGATTTGCAGGGGGCTCGACTGCAGGAGTGACCCTGTGCTGGCTGCGTCCCAATGGACGCTGATCCCCCCTGGCACAGCTCACTCTGCTCCCTGCCACCCGCACCCTGCATGCCCCTCCTCGCGGAGCACAGAGCCCGCGTTTGTCCCTGGGTCACCGCTGGCCCCGTGGGTTGGTCGCAGGCGTTTTGGGGAGGGCACAGCTGGCTTGGGACGGGGGCTGTGCACAGGGACGCTCCCTGCCCCCCTCTCTCAGTGCTTGTCCTGCTGAAGCAGGACCCTGAGAGCCATCGGGGTGGGTTATGGGTGCGGTGACACCCATGGGCAGTGTCATCATCCGTCTGCCCCTCCCTCTGTCCTTCTGTCCGTCCGTCCACACGGGGCCCCCTGCCCCCGCTGAGTCCATCTTTCCATTGTTCACACAAGCTCTTTTCCAGGCCGGGTGCCAAGGCCTCCCCGCTTGCTCCCGCACGCCCCAGTATATTTAGCTGCCTCTCAGCCTCTACCTTTCCTTATATAGGAGAGGCCCAAAGAGTTTCTCACTCCTGTTATTAACAGCCCGAGAGGAGCTCCGAGGAGGCTGCCAAAAATAGCAGGCAAACAGAGTGCACCCGGGGTGGGGAGGGTGGTGTGGCAGGCAGGGAGCTGCTGGGGCTGCCACGCTGCTTTTCCTGGCTTTCCCCTTCGGGAACCACACCAAGGTGCCTCCTGGCATCCTGCCACCTACCCTCCCCACTGCTGCCACCCTGGCCCCAAGCAGTGCTTCCCTCCGCCCTGCCAGCTCTCCATAGGCAGAGGCAGGACTGGCAGGGTCCCAGGGTGGGCAAAGCAGCCCCTGTACACCCCCGGGTTTTGCTGCCCTGCGGCTGCTGGGGATGCCCAGAGTGTGTGGTCTGGGGCAGCTTGGACGATCCCATGGGGTCCCACTGGTGCTGGCTGCAGTGGTGGCAGGTTTCACCCTCTCCAGCACCTTGCCGGCTCTGCCTCACCCTCCGAGCTGCCTATGCTGCTGCTGGGCCCAGCCATGCATGCCAGATGTACCCGTGGCATTGCTGTGGGACCCTGCCTGGGCACCCCAGGGGACACAGGGCAGGCGGTAAGGGACAGAGGTGGCTGGTTGGCTGCATGCCAATGGCTGCTTCATCCAGGAGGGAGGTTTCTCAGCAGAGATCACCCACGCAGCATCCCTGGAGCTGGGCACACCGTGAACCATGGGCCAGGGGTGCTGAGCCCAGGATGATGCATGCAGGGAGGGGGCTGCAGGAGTGCCCAGAGAGCAGAGGGTCTTCCTCTGCGCCTGGAGGCATCCGCATCTCAGTCAGGGTCTGCCTTAAATCCCTCCCTCCCTTCCTCCCTGGCGAGGAACTTCTCCCGCTGAACTGGAGGATGCTGCAAGCTCCTGCGGACGAGCCGGAGGAGTCCTGTGGCAAAGTCAAGGCGAGCCGGGGAAGCAGCGTGGCCGTGCCGGGTGTCACCGCAGCCGCTGGCACCAGCCGAGCTCCTCTACCCGACTGGTGTCACCTCCAGGACCGTAAGTGGCCGTGCGGGGAGGGAGGTGCGGGGTCTGCGGGGGGCAGCGGGGATTTCCCTACCAGCAGCGTTTAACCTTCAGCGAGCCCAGCTGGTGCCGAGCAGGGGCTGCCGCTGCTGCTGGCAGCTCCGTGTTCAGCTCCTGGCAGCAGCTCGCAGGGGGCAGCCCTGGGGCTGGGGGTCACCGGTGTCCCCCATCACTTCGGGCCAGCGCAGGGTGGGGGTGGAGGAGAGGGGACAGCAGCAAACTCTTTGTGGGTTTGGAGGGGAGCAATGGGGCACCCCTGGCAGGGTCCGGGTGCAGGGGGGGTGGTGGATGCTTGGGTCCAGGGGTGGTCACCCCCTCCCCAGGGAGCTTGGCGTGCCCCCAGCCACCTGAAGTGGGGACACTCCGTGCTGGTGGGATGGGGTGGGAAGGGTAAGCCCAACTCCTGGGCACCTCAGCATCGGGTTTTGGATGTGGACAAACCTCAGTGTCGTATTTTGGATGTGCCTGGGGGGGGACCTGACCCCCATAGCTGGGGGGCTTCATGAGCTGTGTGCCCTCAGCCCCAAAACAGGCAATGTTCACAGGGTGAGGGCTGGGATGTTCCTCCAGACCCTCTCCACCAGCGTTCCCCTCACACCCACCTTCCTCCTCCTCCTCACTGGGCCTCTTTAAAAAGCTGCTCAGCGACTGGAGTTGTTGCTGCAGTGGGTTTGCTGGGGATGGATGAGCTGGGGGGGAGCTGGTTGAGGTGGGGGGGGGACAGCAATAAACAGTAAAACTTGGAGAGGCCCCTGAGAGACAGCAACTGCAGAGCTCGGCCAGGCTGGGGGGAGCAGGGAAAAAAAGATGCTTCCTTTTATAGCCAGGCTGGGGCCGTTGGGTGCTGTGTGAGTGCCTGGGTGCCACCATGGCTGGCCCCAGCAGCTCCTTTGCCTCCCCCCTGCGAGGCCATTTGCTCCTGGTGCCCTCAGGCCACCTTGCTGGCAGGGAACTGGGCACTGCCCAAGTCGGGGGCTCCTGGCCAGCACTGGGGTACGGGGTAGGCATGGCTGAGAGGCTAACCCCAGAGCTGAGCTCTCTGGAAGGCTTCAGCCTGGGGACGTTTCTGCAGCTGACAAGGGCAGCTCGGGGGCTGGGGAGGGCTTGGCGCTGTCTGTGGCAGTGGGGCACCCCCAGGGCTGCAGAGGGGCTTGTAGTGAGGACTGGGAACATCTGGGCACAGAAGGTGATGGGGCAGGGTGTGGGTGGGTGGTGGGAGAGGGCAGGGGTGGCCCTAGGCTGGGGCTGGGGCAGATGAGGCTGCCTGGATATGGTGAGCATCCCTCAGTGCTGGATGCGGACCTCCAAGGTCACCAGGAGAGCCCAGCTGAGGGATGCAGGGACTGTGAAGTGGGATGGGGCTCTGCAGGCCCCCAGATTGGGGTACCTCTAACACTACAGTCCTGGGAGGCTGCCCAAGGTCAGCTGAGGTGGCTGGAGCAGAGCAGGACTGGGATGCAATATCCCTGACCCTGTGTCCTGGCTCTGCAGGTTTGGGGTGGGCACAGCCACCAGCTTTTGACTCTTGCTGTGCCCTGACAGCCCTTTCAGGTGCTGAGATCCCCTGCACCCCTACAGCAGCACTGTGTGGTACCATCCCTCTGTGCTGTGGGGCTGGTGGAGCCCAAAGGGTTAAGTGGGCACAACTCTGCAGCCTCCAGCCTCGGGATGCCCACTCAGCCTGCTCGTTTTGGGGCACAGGGGTGCTGTTCCATCTCGGCATGCTCTGCCTCACTGCTGCTGCAGGGCTGGGGACCTGCATTCTGGGAGTTGCATCTCTGGAGTCCCCAACACCGCATCCCTGGGCTCTGGCGATGCAGGAGGTCCTGGGGTGCTGGCAGATAAGCCTGGAGGGGTCTGTGGCCGTGCTGGCGACAGCCCTGTGCCCCACAGCAATGGCTGGTGATTTCAGTGTCTCTGCTGCTTGTGGGTCCCGTGAGTGGGGCCAGCACGGTGGGCGTGCACTTGGCACCCACCGGCTCTTTGCAGAGCTGCAGCGCTTGTGGCCGTGGCTCCCAGCGCTGAGTCACGGCCACGCCGGGCCAGGCCAGCCCTGTGCCCCCTCTACCTGAATCCTGACCCCATTTGGCACCCCTGTCCTGAGAGGGAGAATGGCTGGGAGCCGCAGGATGGAGCCCTGCACCAATCATCACACCTCTCCGGCTGCCAGTGTAGGGGTAGGAAGGTCACTGGGGTCAGTGCACAACTGGAGCCTGGTGATATGTGTCTGCTCCATCACCCTGCCCCAGCCACGCTGTGGGGAGCCCCCCCACAATCCTCTCCAATCCCTGAGATCTCAGCTGAACCCCCTTCCCACAGGCAATGGCATCTACAGGCTCCCCTGCCCGGAGCCGTGACTTGGGAAGGGTGCGTGGAGGACCTGGACCCTGCAGTCCTTTTCCAAACGAGCTGGGCAGGGTGGGTGGGGGTGTGGGAGGTGGACACCCTCCCCTGCCACCAGTGCTGCACCTGCTGCTGTGGCACAGGGGCTGCAGCAGGGAGGGGGCTGCAGGGTGCTGGGACAGTGCGGGGTGCCAGCTGGGAGTGCAGCCTGACGCTATCCAGGACTCAAGTGGACCCCTCCTGCAGATGTGGCTCTGAGCACAGGCACACACCTCTGTGACCCGTGCTGGCCCCTGTGGGCTCACAGGACGTGGTACTTGGCCATCCTCTGGTATTCTTGGTGGTGCAGCCCCTCGTGGTGCTTCCTCACCCAAGCTGCTGAGCCTCAGATATGTTCTGCATCATCCCACCAAGCGTAGCCACCAGCATGGACCCTCTCCCCAGACGCAAGTCCCCTTGCAGTGGTATAGCCACAGGCACCGTGGGACTGTGTGGGCAGTGCCCCTGTTGGGGGCACACCTGGCACTGAGTGGGCAGAAGGTGATACCTACAGCCCCTACCTGGCTTCAGACTTCATTGTGGTCACCAGCTCCTTCCAGTGTCACACCACCTGGAACCAGCGAGTGCTGCTGGCAGCAGCGGCAGCCCCATGCCCAGCCTGCCCAGCCCCGTGCCACCCACCTCTTCCTCCCAGCCCTACATACTTCTTCATATGCCCATATGGAGTCGGCTGGCGTTATGGAATGTTAAGAAGTATGTATTTTTGGGTCGGGACCCTCCAACACCTGCGCTGGCCTAGGTGGACCCTTCGGAGAGATGTTGTGTCCCTGGGGCTGGTAAAAAGGAACCAGATCAACTTGCAACTGGATTTGGTCCCCTTCAACCAGCTGCAGCGGCGCAAGCACCGCGGCACCACTGCGCCCCGAGGGGGTGCTGCTGGATCGAATGGCTGCAGCCTGCCCCGGGCGACTCAGGGTGAGGAGCGGGTGGCGGGAGCAGGGGAAAGGCCTTTGGGGGTTTGCAGGGTGGGGCTTAGAGGTTGCCCAGTGGCTGGGAAGCAGCTGGAGGGGCTGCGGCGCCGCTGCCAGCTGCTGCAAAAACTCTGTGCTGCCCCAACCCTAGTCTGACACTGCTGAGCTTTGCTGGTCCCAAGCCTGCTTGGGAATGCCCCATAAAGCCCCAGCCCCCATGGCAGGGGTGCGAGGAACCAGCCGCGGCTTGGTGCATGCTCCAAAACGTTGTCCCGGTCCCCTCCGGGGAGCCCCAGCCCCCTCTGGCAGCAGCAGGGCAGGGCAGGGATCCACACTGAGATGGATCAGAAGTCAGAGGAGGTGAAAGCACAGCGCACCCTGGGCACCTGCGGATCAGAGGGCACCCAAGGCTCCTGCCGCCAGCCCGGCAGCTCGCCGGTAGACCTGAGCTCTTGGTCGGAAGCAGGCAGAGAGGTTGGTGGCACAGGGTGTTGGGGTCCCAGCACGGGGGTTGGGGACAGCAGCCCTTCTCTGAGGGGATGCATTGCTCACCCCACGGGGCTGACATGAAACGCAGGGTGGGTGGGTCTGAACTGCCGTGGGGTGCTGGGAGCAGAATATGCTGGGAGGGAGCTGGGTGGTGGTGGCTGCGTGGGAGATCGAGTGCCCCCGGTGCCAGCTCACTGCCCACAGCAGCCTTGGCATAAGAAACTCTTGTTCGTGCTCCCCGAAGGCCCAGGCTCAGAGCAGACCCTGCACATCTCCAGCGGCTGTGCCCACTCCTGCCCAGCATGGGTAAGCTGATGGGGTCCGGGGCCCTGCAGCATGGCAGTGCAGGGCACAGGGGACAGCGGCCCCTGGGCACAGGACAAAGCTCCTGCTGCTGTTGAGGGAAGGCAGAGGGGGCTCAGGGTTGTTGTGGGGTGGGGCCAGGACTGGCATTGGAGCTGAGGGCTGTGCCATCAGGGCCTTGCTTCGTGGCAGCTGGGAGAAGGTGAGAGCCGCAGTGCCACTCTGGGAAGGGGCTGGGATGCTGCAGCATGCAGGAGGGACCTGGGTGTGGGGGAAGAGGGTGAAGCAGCCTTGGCACTGCTGCTCAGAGCATGGGCAAAAGTCTAACCCTGCCCTTGCCCTGTTCTGACTGGCCTCAGGCTTGGGCTGATTTCTCCTTCTTCTTCTCTTCCTGAGGCAGCAGAAGCCCCCAGAGCTGCAACATCTGCCCAGCGTGGGTCAGCTCAGCACAGGAGGCAGGACAGGCAGGAGAAGCACAAGAAGCATGGCAGAGAAGATAACGAGCAGCAGGGCAAGGAGGAAGAGGAGCAGCAGGACACACAGCAGGCAGGTAGAATGAGCATGCAGGCAGATGGGGCAGCCATGGGCAGTGAGCACCCTGGATGTGCACAGCCCTTCTCTCATCTCCTCCCGATGTAGGGGGCTTGCAGGGGCTGGTGGAGCTACTGCCAGTCCTGCTGCCCCAAACTTGTCTGACATCAGTTGCTCGACCTCACCTGAGCCAAGGTTTCCTCCCTGCCCTGCTGCTTGCCTTTTTCCTTCCCAGGGATGAAAGAGAAAATCATAGCACCATTAATTGGAGCTGTCATTGGAGCAGGTGGGAGTCTGCTGCTGGATGGCACTTCACTGCCTGGTGCTATCCCCAGGCTGGCCACGAGGACCTGGAAAAGCAGGGGGACTTTGGGTGCTGCTGGGAGGGAGGGGGCAGTGCTGGGTGATGGAGACCACTCTAACATCTCAGTGTCCTGCTGGCAGGATTGGCAGTTGTTTGTATCCCCTTGATTGCTGTGGTCTGGGTGTTGCTGGAGTCAGCTTAAGCAGTGGGTTTACATCTGCCGTGGTTGCCGCCGGTGCCAGCAGTGGTCTGATCCTGTCCACGTTGTCAGCTGGTAAGTGGGGAGGGCAAGGAGCTGAGCTCTGTGGGCTCATCCCTGCAGGGGTGCATGGGGTTCTATGCCCAAAAACAAGGCCTGCATTTGGTGGCAGCACTGGCTGGAGCCAGAAAGGCAGAGCAGGAAGGGGCTGGATGTGCTCAGGGCACAGAGCTTGCTCCAAGGCCACTGCCCTGGCACAGTCCAGGGAGGTGCTTGGCTGTTTCTGTCCAGTGCTCAGTCCCTCAGGAGGCAGCATCAATGCCCTTGGGGCATCACACCTCTGTCTGTCTTTGCATCAGGGAAGTACAAGAAGTAGATAACTCCAGAAGATGAATGTGAGCAAACCCCAGAAAGTTCCTGAGCCCAGGGTTCTGCCAGAGAGAGTGGCAGGAGCTGAGAAGTGCCCACAGACCCTGCTGTGACTTGGCCACTCTCTGAAGAGCTGCAGATCTGCCTGAGGCATAAAGGCATCAAAAGCAATAAAAGTGGTTTGCAGGTTGTGGTGTGGTGGAGGTTGGTGTCAGGAGTGGGGTGATGGTGTCAGGAGTGGGGTGGTGGTGATGATTGGTGTCAGGACTGGGGTGGTGGTTGGTGTCAGGAGTGGGGTGATGGTGTCAGGAGTGGAGTGGTGGTGATTGGTGCCTCAGTGGTTTGTCCCCTGCTGGTTGGTGCTGTGTGCAGTGTGCCGTTGAGGCCCAGGTACCCCTCAAGTGCCTCAAATCTCATGGAGCTGTCAGAGCAACCCCAGCCTGTCAGCATTGCCCATCCTGCCCCCTCTTGTCCCTGCAGTACTGAGACCCTGCCAGGGCTGTGGGTGGGTTTATGAGCTGTGTGCCACCCACACTGTGCATAGGGATGGACAAGAGAGTCCCACACGTGTCCCTAGCCTGGGTGACCATGGCTGTCCTTTGGGTTTGCATTTCCACACTTGCCAGAACTAATTACCTGAATAAAATGCATTAAGGGACAATGTTAACCAACCACTAGGCACAGGGTTTCTGACCACTTCCCCACTTCACATCCCTCTTGACCTTGTTGCCAGGTTTCTCTGTCTCCTGAAGTGAGCATCAGCTGTGCCTCTGCAGCCCCAGCTGGCCTCAGCTGCCCACAAGAAAGTGTCAGATTAATAATAATAGTATTAGCAGTAATAATAATAAGAATAAATAATAATAACTACTACAAGCCTGCTGACAGACTCCCTTAAGACTCCACTACAACAGATCCCCTGCTTTGCACCCCCAAACATTGCCAGGATGCATCCGTGGTGCCTGCTGATGCTCCTGGCTGCACCAGGCTGTGCTCAGCTTTGAATGCTCCTTCTTGAGGCTGCTGGCAGCATTTATGCAGCACCCATGTGAGCCCCAGGCAGCACCCCCTTGGCCGTGGCAGAGGCGTGAGGAGCCTCTCCAGGGCATCCTCCTCACCGCGGTCGTTCCTCTAATCCGGGAGCCGCGGGGTGAGAGGACTCCCCCTGGAGCACAGCTGCGGGGTGTGAGCCCCGGGCACGGGGGGGCCCAGCCTCGCTGTGCGGCTTCCTCCTCCTCAGGCAGAGTCGGACGTGCCCCAAGGGCTGCAGCCCTGCCTGGACCAGGAAGCTTAGGAAAGCGAAAGGAGAACGATCTCCTGCCAGCCTGCTGCCCTGGCACCAGCGAGGCTCCCGCGCCCTGCCTCTCGATCGTGACTGGAGCACAGGTTGGTGACTCGGGGTTCCGGGACCCCAATCCTCCTCTGAAGCACTGCGGGACCTGCACTCCTGTGAGCATTGCTCCGTCGGTCACTGCATTTTCCCTGCTGTGCTCCGCCCCCGAGCCTCCCCGGGTCCGGTACGGATGTTAGTCGGACACCACCCCCCTCCCGACCCCTGCTGGGACCCCCTATATATCTTTCTTGACATCGCCTCGCCCTCCACTCTGACCCCTCGAATGAAGATGCTCCCAGGCAGCCTCCCACCTCCACCCCTGGGGCATGACGCAAGGAGTGAGGTCAGCCCCAGCGCACAGCAGGCAGGGCGCCCGTGGGCTGGGGCAGCTGCTGCCAACCCCTCTGCCCCTGCCCTGCCTAGCACCAAGTGCTCAGCCCCCCCTGAGAGAGGCTTTCCTGACTGCCCTTTTCCTTCCTAGGGATGGCTGACAGTGCGGTGGCAGTGATCATTGGAACTGCTGTGGCACTGGGTGAGGATCTGGGGATCAGCCTCTTCTGCACTCTCTAGGACTGCATGGAAGGAGATGGTAGTGAGGCTGGTGCTGGTCTCTTCTCCCAGGTAACTGGCAATAGGATGAGAGGGAATGGGATTGAGCTCTTCCAGAAGAGGTTTAGGCTGGACATTAGGAAAAACTTCTCTGCTGAGAGAGTGGTGAGGAGGTGGAACAGGCTGCCCAGGGGAGCTGCCATCCCTGGAAGTGTTCCAGAACCACGTAGATGTGGTGCTTCAGGGTGTGGCTTAGTGGTCATGGTAACTGTGCTGCAGCTGGACTTGATGATCTCGATGGTCTTTCACAGCCTTGATGATTTTATGATTCTATTCTGTTTGATGATTTTCCCAAGGAGCAAAATACAGAACAGCCTCAAGTTGGCCCAGGGCAGGTTTAGGTTGGACACGAGGAACAATGTCTTGCCCAAACCAGCTATCAAGCCCTGGAACAGGCTGCCCAGGACAGCATTGGAGGCCCCCATCCATGCAAGGCTTTCCTGGAGAGACATGGTTTAGTGGTGGCCTGGTAGTGCTGGGCTAAGTGTTGGACCCAACTCTTGAAGGTCGTTTTGAACCAAAACGATTCTGTGGTTCTGTTAGCAGTGGTTTCACTGCCCAGTGCCATCCCAGCCTGGCAGCGAGGACACAGCTGGCCTGGGGACAGCTGCAAGTGCCAGGGAGACTTTGGGTGGTGCTGTGAGGGAGGGGCAGCACTGGGCTGTGCCTGGCATTGTGTCTGCACCTGCTGCTGCAGCCCTGCACACCTCTGCTCTTGCCCCCCAGCTTGGGGTTCCCCATGCTGCACCCCACAGCCCTGGCTCCCCACTCTGACACCTCTGTCCTTGCTGGGAGGCTGAGGGCAGTGCTCTGGAGGCAGAGGGACATGTGGGTCACAGAGACCACCCCAGCACCATCTTGTCCTCCCTGCAGGGGTAGGAGCCGTTGCTGTCCCGTGGGTCATTGGTGCGCTGGGAATGACAGGAACTGGCATCACCACTGTGGGCATGGCTAAAGCAGCTGCCTGGGCTGTAGCTGGTGCCGTGGGCTCGGCTGTCCTGAAGCCAGTGGGCAGCGCCATGTGCCACAGAATCGGTGAGTAGAGAGGGCAGGGAGCTGGGCTGGGCTCACCCCACAGGGGTTCTGCACTCAGCTTTGCTGCAGAGCCAAACCAACACTTGGACCCATCGATGATGTGAGGCCAAATCACCCCAAACTGTGGGGACAGGGTAAAGCCTCGATGTGGTGGGAAGAGTTGGGACCTGCTGGGGTTGGATGACAAGGCTCAGGCCATTGGGGCCGTGCAGGTGGCAGTGCTGGCCAGAGCCAGAAAGAGGGAGCAGAAAGTGGGCTGGATGTGCTCATGGCACAGAGCCTGCTACCAGGGCAGCACCCTGGCACAGTCCAGAGAGGTCCTAGGCTGTCTCTGCCCAGTGCTCAGTTCCTCAGCAGGCAGCATCGATGCCCTTGGAACATCACACCTCTGTCTGTGTCCAGGAAGTAGATAATGCCAGAAGAAGCAGCTGAGCACAGCTAAGAAGGTTCCTGAACTCCAGATTTCTGCCAGACAGTGTGAAAGAAAGTCCTCTCAGAAGTGCCCCTGCAGCGACTTGGCCACTCTCTGGAGAGCTGCAGCTCTGCCTGAGCCTTAAAGGCATCGAAAGCAATAAAAGTGGTTTGCAGGTTGCAGTGTGGTGGTGGCTGGTGTCAGCAGTGGGGTGGTGGTGGTGACAGGTGTCAGCAGTGGGGTGGTGGTGGTTGGTGTGATGCTGCTTTGTGCCCTGCTGATTGGTGCCAGCAGTGTGCAGTTGGAGTCCAGGACTCTGCCAAGCATCTCCTGATTCGTGGGATTTCCAGGAACAGCCCCAGCCTGTCAGCATTGCCCATCCTGCCCCTCTCTGCCCCCACAGCACTGAGACCCTGGCAGGGCTGTGGGTGGGTTTGTTATGAGCTCTGTGCTGTGCGTGGGGACCTCACCACAACCCCTGTGCCTGTCATGGGAGCAGGGTTGAGAGGACTCCACTGTGAGCCAGCCCTGACATTCAGTCCTAGGGATGGGAAGAGCCTCAGCCCCACTGCCCAGCACCTTCCTGCAGCAGAACCAGGCACACCAAGAGTCAAGGCCGAGGTGGGGCAAGAAGTCAGGAGAGTGAAAACAAACGAGTTTCTCGGAAATGTGCTGCTCTTCAGCCAACAATCCCAGCCCCCAGCATCCCAGCTCCCAGCATCCCAGCCCCCAGCATCCGGCCCCCAGCTCCCAGCATCCCGCCCCCAGCATTCCAGCAGCTCTGAGCTCTTGGTCGGAAGCAGGCAGAGAGGTTGGTGGCACAGGGTGTTGGGGTCCCAGCACGGGGGTTGGGGACAGCAGCCCTTCTCTGAGGGGATGCATTGCTCACCCCACGGGGCTGACATGAAACGCAGGGTGGGTGGGTCTGAACTGTTGTGGGGTGCTGGGAGCAGAATATGCTGGGAGGGAGCTGGGTGGTGGTGGCTGTGTGGGAGATCGAGTGCCCCCGGTGCCAGCTCACTGCCCACAGCAGCCTTGGCATAAGAAACTCTTGTTTGTGCTCCCCGAAGGCCCAGGCTCAGAGCAGACCCTGCGCATCTCCAGCGGCTGTCCCCACTCCTGCCCAGCATGGGTAAGCTGATGGGGTCCGGGGCCCTGCAGCATGGCAGTGCAGGGTACAGGGGACAGCAGCCTCTGGGCACAGGACAAAGCTCCTGCTGCTGTTGAGGGAAAGAGAGTGGGTTCGGGGTTGTTGTGGGGTGGGGCCAGCGCCGGCATTGGAGCTGAGGGCTGTGCCGTCAGGGCCTTGCTTCGTGGCAGCTGGGAGAAGGTGAGAGCCGCAGTGCCACTCTGGGAAGGGGCTGGGATGCTGCTGGGAAGGGGCTCAGGCTGCTGCAGTGGTCAGGAGGGGTGTGGGGGTGGGACCAGGCGATGCCCAGAATGAGGGCAGCATCTGAGCCCTGCTCTTGCCCCGTGTCTGACCTTCCTCCATGTCTCCTTATCCACAGTTCCTCTCAGCTCTCTCGTGGGAGCTTTCGTGGTAATCATCGGTAAGGCTCTGGTTGGCATGGGCATGGCTGATGGCACAGGGAAATCAGCCACTGCCTGGGGCTGCCCGCTGCCGCTTTCCGCACACAGACCAGAACACTGCCCCCGTCCCTGTCCCGGGAAGGCGATGTACAGGACCTGGCTGCGGGGGCATTTGTCCCGGGACCTCCTGCTCTGCTTTGGGCTGTGCCAGCACTCTGCCTGCGTGCAGCCGATGTGGAGGGTGGGGGGGACTGAGCTGCCGGGTGGGGCTGACGGTTTCGCTGCTTGGGGACAGCAGGCAGCAGGGCCCTGTGGGTGCCGGCAGTGGGTGGAGGAGCCCTGGCCAGAGCTGCCCGGAGCGATGGCAGCAGCCGAGCCCCGCTCCGGCCCCGTGTCCGACCACCCTCTCTCTCCTGTGCGCAGTTGCTGTCGGTGCGGCCATACGCGCGCAGAGGGCGCAGAGGGCGGACCATGGATTTTGGGACGGTTCCCATTTCCCGACGGCAGAACCAAAGCACAGCGATGCCTGGTCTAGGAAAGCACAGCGCAGGGAGCAGGGCAGGCAGCAGGACAAGAAGCATGGCAGAAAAGATGATGAGCAGCGTGACAAGGAGGAAGACGAGCAGCGTGACAAGGAGGAAGACGAGCAGCAGAGCATGCAGGAAGACAGGAACCAAAGGGCAGGCAGCATGAGCAGGCAGGCAGGTAGGCTACCCGTGGACAGTCAGCACCCTGGATGTGGTCCTTCTGCGTTCTACTCCCGACCCGATGGAATTTCAAGGGCCGAGGAATCTGTCGTCTACCCTGCTCACCCCGACCTGCCTGGCACCAGATGCATGACAGTGCCCAAGCGAAGATTTCCTGCCTGTCCTGATGCCTGCCCTCCTGGTGGCCTGCCTGCCAGCAGTCCAGCCAGTGCGGCTATCAGCACTCCAGCCAGTGCGGCTATCAGCGCTCCAGCCAGTGCTGCTATCAGCGCTCCGGCCAGTGCTGCTATCAGCGCTCCGGCCAGTGCTGCTATCAGCGCTCCGGCCAGTGCTGCTATCAGCGCTCCGGCCAGTGCTGCTATCAGCGCTCCGGCCAGTGCTGCTATCAGCGCTCCGGACAGTGCTGCTATCAGCGCTCCAGCCAGTGCTGCTATCAGCGCTCCGGCCAGTGCGGCTATCAGTGCTCCGGCCAGTGCTGCTATCAGTGCTCCGGCCAGTGCTGCTATCAGCGCTCCAGCCAGTGCTGCTATCAGTGCTCCAGCCAGTGCTGCTATCAGTGCTCCGGCCAGTGCGGCTATCAGTGCTCCGCCCAGTACTCCTGCCTGCCCTCCTGGTGGTGTGTCTGCCAGCACTCCGGCCAGTGCTCCTGCCTGCCCTCCTGGTGCCCTGCCTGCCAGCCCTCCGGCCAGTGCTCCTGCCTGCCCTCCTGGTGGCCTGCCTGCCAGCACTCCGGCCAGTGCTCCTGCCTGCCCTCCTGCCCATTCTCTTATGAAAGGAGAAATCATAGCAGGAGCCATTGGAGCTGTTATTGGAGCAGGTGAGACTGGTGTTGGATGCCTGGTGCCAGCCCAGGTTGGCAGTGGGAACCCAGAAAAGCTGGGGGTGGGCTGTGAGTTTCACAGAGACTTTGTGTGCTGCTGTGAGGGAGGGGCAGCACTGGGCTGTGCCTGGCATCGTGTCTGCACTTGCTGCAGCAGCCCTGCACACCTCTGTTCTTCCCCCCAGCATGAGGCTCCCTACGCTGACCCCACAGCCCTGGCTCCTCACTGTGATGCCTCTGGCTCTGCTGAGAGGCTGGATCCAGTGCTTTGGTGGCAGGGGGAGACGTGGGTCACAGAGACCAACCTAACATTACGGCGTCCTGCCGGCAGGAGTGGCACTTCTTGTCCTGTTGGTGACAGCTGCAGACGACGAAGCCACCGTAAGCAGCAGGTATTGGCTGCTCTGACTGCCTCTGGTGCCAGCAGTTTCGAGGGGACAACTGGGCTGAAGCAAGTTGGTGAGTGGGGAGGGCAGGGAGCTGAGCATGCTGGGCCACTCTCTGAAGAGCTGCAGCTCTGCATGAGCCATGAATGCATTAAAAGCAATAAAAGCACATTGCCAGCTGTGGTGTTGTGGTGGTTGGTGTCAGGACTGGTGCCATAGAGCTGCATGCCATCGTGTGGTTGGTGCCGTGGTAGACAGTGTGCGGTTGGGGTCCAGGACTCTGCCAAGCACCTCCTGATTCGTGGGATTTCCAGGAACAGCCCCAGCCTGTCAGCATTGCCCATCCTGCCCCTCTCTGCCCCCACAGCACTGAAACCCTGCCAGGGCTGTGGGTGGGTTTGTTATGAGCTCTGTGCTGTGCGTGGGGACCTCACCACAACCCCTGTGCCCATCACGGGAGCAGGGTTGAGGGGACTCCACTGTGAGCCAGCCCTGACATTCAGTCCTAGGGATGGGAAGAGCCTCAGCCCCACTGCCCAGCACCTTCCTGCAGCAGAACCAGGCACACCAAGAGTCAAGGCCGAGGTGGGGCAAGAAGTGAGGAAAGTGAAAGCAAACGAGTTTCTCGGAAATGTGCTGATCTTCAGCCAACAATCCCAGCCCCCAGCATCCCGCCCCCAGCATCCCGCCCCCAGCATCCAGCATACAACCCCTAGCTCCCAGCATCCTGCCCCCAGCATTCCAGCAGCGCTGAGCTCTTGGTCGGAAGCAGGCAGAGAGGTTGGTGGCACAGGGTGTTGGGGTCCCAGCACGGGGGGTTGGGGACAGCAGCCCTTCTCTGAGGGGATGCATTGCTCACCCCATGGGGCTCTATGAAACGCAGGGTGGGTGGGTCTGAACTGCCGTGGGGTGCTGGGAGCAGAATATGGTGGGAGGGAGCTGGGTGGTGGTGGCTGTGTGGGAGATCGAGTGCCCCCGGTGCCAGCTCACTGCCCACAGCAGCCTTGGCATAAGAAACTCTTGTTCGTGCTCCCCGAAGGCCCAGGCTCAGAGCAGACCCTGCACATCTCCAGCGGCTGTGCCCACTCCTGCCCAGCATGGGTAAGCTGATGGGGTCCGGGGCCCTGCAGCATGGCAGTGCAGGGCACAGGGGACAGCGGCCCCTGGGCACAGGACAAAGCTCCTGCTGCTGTTGAGGGAAGGCAGAGGGGGCTCAGGGTTGTGCCATCAGGGCCTTGCTTCGTGGCAGCTGGGAGAAGGTGAGAGCCGCAGTGCCACTGCTGGGAAGGGGCTGGGATGCTGCTGGGAAGGGCCCAGGCTGCTGCAGTGGTCAGGAGGGGTGTGGGGGTGGGACCAGGGGATGCCCAGAATGAGGGCAGCATCTGAGCCCTGCTCTTGCCCCGTGTCTGACCTTCCTCCATGTCTCCTTTGCCACAGCTGTTGCTGGCCTTCTCATCGGAGCAATCCTGGCACTGGGTAAGGATCTGGTTGGCACATGGATGGCACAGGGAGATAAATCCCTGTCTGGGGCTTTGCACACACAGCCCCCCTCCTGAGGGGTGCTGCCCCCATCCCCTAAATACTGCCCCTCTCCCGGAAAGGCCATGTGCAGGACCTGGCAGGGGGGTGGGAGGGTTTCCCTGGGACCACCCAATTTGCTTTGGGCTGTCCCAAAACTCTGCCTCCATGCAGGCAATTGTTGAGGGTGGGGGACGTGTGTGACTGAGATGCCAGCAGGGGTTGAGGGGTTTTGTTCCTGGGGACTCACCTCTGCCTTCGGATGTGACCACTGCTGCTCTTGCGTGCAGGACCCTCTGTGGCTCTGATCCTGATTGCATTGGGTTTGTATTCTCGTCTTGCCAAAGAAGGTAAGCAGAGTGTGAGAGACCCTGGAGAGTGCTCTCAGCCAGGTGCCCACGGGGTCACAGCAGTGCACACCCTTTTCTGATGTCCCCCAGTGGTACTAGCAGCACGGAGAGGGACTGGGGTGGTGATGGAAGCAGGGACCCTTGGGTTCTGCCCATTTCGGGGTGGCTGATGCAGCCCTGCTGGCTGTGCTGGCCTGGCTGCTGGGATGTCAGATGGTGAGCAACCTGATGGTGCTCCTCCCTGGGGTGCTTCTCCTCAGGATGTTTGTTCTGTGCCCCTTTTCAGGGTATTGCTCCTCCTTGGAATACTGCTTCTTAGGTGTTCCTTCTCTGTGCTCGTATCTGGGGTGCTCTTCCTTGGGGTGCTAATTCTCAGGATGGTCCCCCAGACAATAGGGACATGATGCCAAGGCTGGGGAATTCGGGCTGATTTGTTCTCCTCTTCCTCAGGGTCAGAAAACTCCAATCCTCTGAATTTCAAGATGTGTTTTGGCATTCAAGTTGGAGCAAACTGACCTCCCTGGATCCCCACTGGAACCCTCACTGATGTCTGCCATGACCCCCAAAACCAGATCCTGTCTGGGATCTGCTACATCTGTCCTGTGACACCTGGTCCCCTTCCCCTCTCCCCCTTTGCTGTATCTGACCCCTCAAATAAAGATGCCCCAACGCTGCCTTCCACCTCCTGCTCCATGTGGTGATGGTCTGGGTGGGCACTGCCAAATGCAGCTCTCTGCCTCCGTGTAGTGAAGCTCTGAGTGGGGATGATGGGGTGGGGCAGCACCAGGTCTGGCTCCAGCAGAATCAGGCACACCAAAGGTTAAATCCCGACCTGGACCTTGGACTCTGGGAAAGTGAAAGTGAAAGAATGACTTGCTGGGAAGCTTCGTATCAGCCTAAGGCTCCTGCCACCAGTGCTAGGTGTTCTGCGGTGGAACTGAGCTCTTGGTTGGCAGCAAACAGACAGGTAGGTGGCACAGGGTGTTGGGATCCCAGCATGGGTGTTGGGGTCCCAGCATGGATCCCAGCATCCCATTTTCTGATGGGAAGGACCAAAGAGGGGGGGCAGCTCACCCTGCTGGGCTGACATGAAACAAGGAGTCTGCAATGGAGTGGTTGGAGTGGCTTAAGGGGCAGGATGGGGTAGGAGGGGGGCATCCACTCAACACCCACAGCTCCCTTGGCATAAGAAACTCTTGTTCTTGCTCCCTGAAGGACCAGGCTCAGAGCAGACCCTGCACGCCTGCCCCAGCAGCTGCCCCCATTCCAGCCCAGCATGGGTAAGCTGAGGGTGCTTGCTGTTGCTGGCCCCATGCTGCAGGGTACCCACGAGGTCACCAGACTGCACCCCCTGTTTTGGCCCTGTGGGTGGTAGCAGCAGCACGGAGAGGGACTGGGGAGGCCACGGGAGCAGGGCCCTCAGCGTTCCACCTGCTTTGGGGTGTGCAGTACAGCCCTACTGGCAGTGCTGGCCTGGCAGAGGGGATGTCTGCTGGGGAGCAGCCTGATGGTGCTCCAGCATGGGGTGCTTCTCCTCGAGGTGCTTCTCCTCATGTTGTTTCTCCCCACGTTGCTCCTCCTCAGGGTGCTCCTTCTCAGGGGGTTCCTCTTTGGGTGCTCCCTGAGAAAATGAGAGCCCCATTTTGGAGCTGGGGCTGGGCTGGGGGGGGGTCCTCCTCTTCCTTGGCAGGAGGAATCCCCACCCCTGTGAAGTCTTCCCTGTCTGTGCAGCACAGCCCAGCACTCCAGATGGGCAGCACAATATGCAGCAAGACAAACAGCAAGGCAAGCAGCAGCATAAGGAGGAAGATAGGCAGCATGATGAGGAGGAAGATGAGCAACATGGTGATCCAGGAGCTGTGCCACAGAGTGGGCCAGTAGATGGGTCAGGTGTTGATTCAGGAGCCAAGACACCTTTCAAGCCAGGAGATGGACCACATGGTGATCCAGGAGATAGGCCAAGAGGTGAGTGAGAAGGCAAGAAGCATCAGGTAGTTCTGATGGGCAGCCAGGGAGGTGAGCATCCTGGGTTGCTCCCCTTCTGCCCTTTCCTCCTGGCCAGCAGCAGCAGGACTGCTCCCATCAGGGCTGCAGGGGCTGAAGCTGAGGACACTGCTGGACTGGGGGAGCTGCTGCTGGCCCCAGCACCCCTGCCCTGCCTGGCACTGAGTGCTCAGCCTTGCTTGAGCAAAGCTTTCCTGCCTGCCCTCCTGATTGCTCTTTTCCTTCCTAGACAAGAGGAGAGTCTTTGGAGGTGCCATTGGAGCTGCTGTTGGAATAGGTGGGTCTGGTGTGGGATGAGCTGCAGCTTCAGTGCCTGGTGCCATCCCCAGCCTGACAATGGGGATGCAGTTGGGCTGGGGCAGGGAGGGAGTGTCAGGGAGACTTTGAGTGGTGCTCTGATGGAGAGGCAGCACTGAGCTGTGCCTGGCATCATGTCTGCACCTGCTACTGCAACCTTGCACACCTCTGCTCTTGTCCCCTAGCATGAGGTTCCTCCTGTGGCACCCCACAGCCCTGGCTCTCTGCCCTAACACCTCTGTCCTTGCTGGGAGGCTGGTTGCAGTGCTCTGGTAGCAGGGACAGATGTGGGTCACTGTGTTCTGTGGGCAGGAGTGGCACTGATTGGCATCCCAGTGTGCATCGCTGCAGTGGGATTTGGGGCATCTGGCATTGCTGCGGGGTCCATCGCCGCCAAGATGATGTCTGCAACTGCCATAGCCAACGCTGGAGCAGTGCCTGCTGGCAGCCTGGTGGCCACCCTGCAGTCAGTGGGTGAGTGGAGAGGGCAGGGAGCTGAGCTGTGCTGGGCTCAGCCGGACAGGGATGCCTGCTCCCCCGCCAGCCCTCATCTGTCTGTGCCCACAGCTCAGTCCCACAGAAGGCAACGTTGATGCCCCTGGGGTACCAACAGCTCTTTCTGTCTTTGCAGGAGCTGCAGGTTTTGCTACTAGTACCAAATTTTATCTGGCAAGTGCCCTGGGCTCAGTCGGTCACATTATCGGCAAGAGATTATCAGGTACACCTCCCAGTGAGAAATCCAATCAGAGCCAACAAGGTTCCTGAGCCTCCAGCGTCACATCCCTCAGCAGGCAGCATCAGTGCTCCAGGGGCATCACTCCCCTTTCTGTCTTTGCAGGACGAAAGAAGCCCAAGAAGAAGTAAAGCCCAGCTGAGGAGCCTGAGCAAGACCAGGAAGCTTCCTGAGCCTCAGGTCTCTGGCAGGCAGCACTGCAGGAGCTGGGAAGCCCCACGGAGACCTCCTTAAAAATCTGTGGGATTCTGCTTTTTGGAACTTCAGATTGCAACACGGTGCAGGAAATGAGGATGCACTCAGTGCTGAGGAAGGTTAAAGGGGTTTAAATCACTTTTCCAGCATGCAGATGTGATTCAAATAAAAGCTATATTGGGGGTCCCAGTGATTGACTTGTGAATGGCAGACCTGGATACATGCAGCATCTCCTGACTGCTGCCCTGCTCCTTCCCAGGCAGTCAGGGAAGCAGCAGGCAGAGGCAGCTGCATTCTTGCAGGGCGTTCCTACGCTCCCAGAACGGGTTGGGCTGGAAGAGGCTTTGAAGATCATCCAGATCCATGTACAGGGACACCTCCCACTAGCCCAGGTTGCTCAGGGCAACCAACCTGGGCTCAAACACCTCCGACCTATGCTCAGACACCTCCAGGGAGGTGACATCCAGGATGAGGAGGTGCAGGCAATGCAGAGGTTCCTGGATCGTTCCCTTCTCCTCCTGACAGAGTTTCTGGGCACGACTGCGTGCAGCAGACACAGCTCAGGCTTCCCTTATCCCTTTCCAGAGGGATATGATTTTCCCTGAAGCATTCTCTCAGCCATCCCAACCCCAAACTGAGTGACTGCCCCAGGTTTCTGCCAGGCTGCAGGAGCTGGGAAGCCCCACGGAGGACCACCCCCACCCCACCCCCCTTAAAAATCAGTGGGATTCTGCTTTGTGGAACTTCAGATTGCAACACAGTGCAGAAAATGAAGATGCACTCAGTACTGAGGAAGGTTAAAGGGTTTTTTTTTTAATCACTTTTCCAGACTACAGAGACAATTCAAACAAAAAAAAAACCCAACCCACCCTATTTTTGGGCTCTCAATAATTCACTTCTGAATACCATACATTGAACTCTATAAATTCTCATATAAGAAAAAGTCTTTTCAATCATATTTTTATATTTAGTATAGGTTATGATGCACTGGTGACCTATTGAAACCTTTTGAAGTAACACTTTGCAGTTATATAGCACCTTTCATCAGGGGTAGCTGCAAAGCATCCGACAGAATTTAGCCTCATAATGCCCAAACGAGGTAGGAAAAGGCTTGGCCAATTTACAGCTGGGTGCACCCGAGGTACAGATTGGTAAGGGATCAACCATGAGGCTTGACTGGTGCAACAGTCGTGGTGTGATGTGTACCCTTGCACCCTGGGCTGGCTGATGGGTCAGTGGCTTAGCTGGGGACAAAGTCCAACGTCATCCCCCACGTCCTTCTCTGAGAGGAAGAAGCTGGGAGCTGGCTGGGTCCCTGCTGGTCCAGAAGAGCTTTTGACATGGTTCTGGCTTGTCGTGTTAGAAAGATGTAGAAAAGAGAGTAGGAAGTCCAAGACTTGTAGAGCCAAGACCCTAGGTGGTTGTTGATGTGTCTATGGTCAGCTCTGACCCACAGGCCACAGCTACTTCAGTCCAAGAGCCTGACCCCAGGGAAGCTGGACCTGACCTGTGTCGACATTGTGCACTTGAGATGCATTTTGAGATGTGCTGCTGGATGCTTTGTTTGGGCCTGACAGCTGAATTGTACTAAATTCCCTCTTCTCCTCCCACCTACCACATTGCAGGGTTGGTTTATTTAATAAGGACTGTGCTGAAAAAACATTTGAAGTCTAAATCCTCTCTCCCTTGTTCATGGACAAAGATAAAGATTGCCTTTGCCTCCTGGGCTCAGCTGAGGTACCTGGCTGAATGCTCAGGGATGCAAACCAAGAGCAGCTCTGTTAACTTCCCAGGCTCAGCCCAGGTTCCTGGCTGAAAGCTTAGGGATGCAAACCAACAGAGATACAGTGTCTGTGTGGCCCTCCCAGACTCAAAACAGGTTCCTGACTGAAAGCTTAGGGATGCAAACCAACAGAGATACAGTGCCTGTGTGGCCCTCCCAGACTCAAAACAGGTTCCTGACTGAAAGCTTAGGGATGCAAACCAACAGAGATACAGTGCCTGTGTGGCCCTCCCAGACTCAAGACAGGTTCCTGACTGAAAGCTTAGGGATGCAAACTAACAGAGATACAGAGCCTGTGTGGACTTCCCAGACCTCAGCCTGGCTTGAATGCCCAGGATGTGCACACCTCACAGCAGCTACCCTGAAGAGCAAAGGCTTATGTGTATTTGAAGTATGGACAGGTAAGCAGCACAGGGAGGGAGTGGAGGCCCTCCCCAGTGCCCTGGACCCCAGCAAATGCATGAGAATACAAAGGAAGACTCCTTGGGGAGCTGCACCTGGACACCCATCTGTAAAACTGAATATAAAGACATGAGCAATGCCTGCTAAGGTGTGGACCTCCACCAGAGCATCTCCACCTGAACACCTCCACCAGAGGAATTCAAGGAACAGCTCCAGAACTCTCGATGAACTCCACAGAACAACATCCCTGGGCCATGCACACCTCTCTCTCTCTTCCCCTCATCTTTGGCTGATGGTAGTATAATCCCTGCTCTTTTCCTTCCCTGCTTCTTTTTCTCTGTTGTTCCCTCACTCTCTTATCCCCCTTCTCTCTCTCCCTCTGTTTTGTTCAACTTTAACCCTTAATCAATAGTTTTGTGGTGCTATCTGGTCTCTCTTGCACCTTGATTTCACAACACAGATATCTACAAGAACAGATCTTGCTCCTCTGGACAGAGATAAATCTCTTCTCCAGCCCTTGACACTTGGTGAGTGCTATGTCTAATGGAAGTTTGTGTGACTGGAAGAGCTCAAGATGTTTGAGTGAGTTGGAGTGGCTCTAAAGACCATCCTAGAGCTCTGCAGCACTCCCTGGACCAGAGCTAGCACTGCTGCTAGCAGCTTAGCACCCATGACCTCCACAGCAGCAGCAGCTCAAGACTAAAGTTAAAGACCCAAAACTGTTGCAGGTTTGCCATGTGCCAAGGAGCCACAGCAGAGCTGGCACACCAGGCACTGGCACTGCAACCCTTCTGAATGCAGCTTCTCTCTAAGTTGGTCCCATCTGAGACCCACATAGACAAATATTTCTTAACAGCCTCCAACTGAGATGCTCTGAATGAAATACTGTGAAGCCTACACACTTCAAGACCTGACTTTCCTGCTGTGTGCAGTCACTCACCTGGCCAAAGCCCTTCCTAGCACCCTGCCAGCCTGGCTCCTCTGCCACCACCCACTCTGTTCTTACCTGTCCTTGCTGGCACACCCAAAATAGTTTCCTCATAAAGCAAAACACAAGAGAGAAGTTACTGAACCCTGCTAGCAGGGAGCACCACCTGCTCCTTTTCTTTCTCACTCTTCATTTTCCCTCTGCCCACACTGAGACTCCAGCATGATTTTTCTGCTCAAAAGCATATTTCAAGTACTAAACAGTGTTGCAGGGTCAGCAATCCGTGCAGGTGTGTTTATCAGTGTGCTGGTGCTGAACTCTGAGCTTGTTGGCATGACCCATTGGTAATTTTAACCCTTCAAGATAATCCATCCTGTAAATCAACATAACTTCAGCAGGAGAAATGTGGTAAGGCCTGGCACACCCCAGGCCCACACCTGCTGACTTAAAAGTGTCCAAGCAAGAGGAATCCAAACAGAGAAACTGAAACTGAAACGACTTCAGTTTGCTAATAACTGTCCTTGAACTGCACTGAAACCTTTCTTATCTCAGAGATATCAAGTAAAAGGACTTAGCATATCTTTGCTTTCAGCCAGTCAAGTTTAAAGTGACTGAAGTCCCCTTGCTGATGGAAGAGGAAAGGCAAATATCCCTCGTGGAAAAAACTGAATGTGAAAGTGTCCACAGACAAGAGTGAGGATCTCCAGAGAAAGAAGGCTCAGCAGACTCCTCAGGTGACACAAACACAGCCTCTGTGGGGATATTTCTGTTAACCTCTATGGAGGGAAAATTTGGATGTGGTTTTTAGGTAATGCCCACCCAGTGAAAGCCTGAGCTGCCAGCAGCTTCTCCTCCCAGGCAGTCAGGGAAGCTGCAGGCACAGGCAGCTGCATTCTTGCAGGGGATTCATTGAATGAGCTGGGTTAGAAGTGGCTTTGAAAATCATCTAGTTCTGACTCCCTGCCATGTACAGGGCACTGTCCACTAGCCCAGGTTGCTCAAGGCCTCATCCAACCTGGCCTCAAACACCTCCAGGGAGGGCGCATCCAGGATGGGAATGTCCAGACAATGCAGACATTCCTGGATCATTGCCCTCTCCTCCTGACACTGAGGTTCTGGGCACACCTGTGTGCAGCAGACACAGCTCAAGCTTCCCTCATCCCCTCAGACCTGCACGCTCATTTTTCCAGAGCAATCTGATTTTCCCTGAAGCATTCCCTCAGCTATCCCAACCCCAAACTCAGTGCTTGCTGTCTGACTCTTTGCTGCAGCTAGAGGGAGGGGCTAGGTTGGGGCACACAGAACAACAAAACCCAGCAAGCAGGAGCATCCCTGAGCCTCCAGGAGGGCAGTGGCGCTCTCCTCCCTGGGAGTGAAGGGCCAGGAGGTGGGAGAAAGGCAAGATTTGATCAGAAATCACAAGACACAAGATGGGCTTTGATCAGACAGAACCAGGGGCAGGTTTACTTTTCACATAAGTTTTTTTTCTGTATTAAAAAATACATCAGTGAAATCTGTTACAGGCAGGGACAGGACTACCGAGTACACAACGTCAAGAGGCTACTTTCTGATTTTATTTCTCTTTGTTAAATTACTTTAGTCACTGCTAAAAAAAAAATAATAATTAAAAAAACCCAACCCAAAACAACCCCCCCCCAAAAAAAAACCCAAACTAAACCAAAACAAACTCCCAAACAAACAAAACAAAACAAAAAAGGGAAAAACAAAATAAAAAGGAAATATAACTCGAGGCTGTTGATTTCTCCCTTGAAATCTTAGTTGACAAGATCAAATCTCAGCCCTCTGCTACAGCAGATGGAAAACTGACCAGAGCTAGATTGAAAACCAGCCAATTCTCCTTAAAAACAAAGTTTGGGTTCCCAATGACTTTGTGAGCAGTGGCCATCAGAAACACACATCTATAGCTTGAGAACGTGGAGATGCAGACAGTACCTGGTAATGTCCTGTCCTCTAAACACGATGTGGGGAGCTTTTCTCTTCAAAAAAAGACACAGGAACAGCCAAGCCTTCAACCAATCTCTTTCCATTGCCAGCACTAGGACTAAAAACTCTTTGGGTGGGGTTGGGAATAAAAACAACACAGCTGGTCATTTTCTACCACAGTTTCTGGTGTCAGAAAGTAATACTGCATCCTTTGCACAACACTGAGCAGGTTGCAAAGGTGGAAAGAGTAAAAGAGTGCACATCTCAGTCCTTTGAAATGCCAGGGGCCCTCTGGATTTGCCTTATAAAAGAACCCAAAAGAGGGACAGAGGAGAAAGGAAAAGCTGCCTTAAGGGAGAACAAATTTCCGCGCACCACAGTATTTGCTAGGTTATATCAACAGACTGCAGAGCTACTGGGCTAGGAGAGGGATTCTCTGCACAGATCCCAGGACAGCCACTGTCCTGTACACACCCCGGAAATGCTCCTGACATGATGGCTCTGCAGTGTGACCTACAGCACCTCTGCCACCTCCAGGACCAAGCAGAGCTGGAGCTGGTACCAGCCTGGACCGAGAACTAGATTCTGGCACCGCGTGGCCATTGAACAGCCACCAGACATTGTCCATTCAGCTTCCCTGGCAGACACAGCAGCAGCTTCTGCCTGCACAACACTGGATCCCAGTTTCCAAAAGGCTCTCAAATCAGACATATGTGTGTGTGTGTGTGTTTATAACAGAAGGTGTCTGTCTAAGCACCACCACCTCCTCTCCCGTCCTCGTGAAGAGCTCTATGCTCTCCACGTGCTCTCTGGCAGCACGCACTGCCAGCCACCAGGCTGAGAAGCCACCTGAGCCACAGTCTAGCTCTCCGTGCCCAACGAGTGTTTGATGGTAGGTTTTACACAACCATTCTCCTTAAAAACATCTCACAACTTTAAAAAGGAAAAAAAAAAGATCCTCAACAGAGAAAGGATTTTATGCACCACTCAAACAAGTTAAGTTCATCTTCGATTTGTTCAGAGGATTTATTGGTGCCACAGGACGTTGGGTTTGGTTTATGAGGGTTTTTTTTGCAGCTTACACAGCTTGCTTCCTTCCAGTTCCAGTTTGAACATCCACTGTGGTTCAAAATATGCCTGTAGGTGACATTATCTTGGCTTTTGTTTTGTTTTTGTCTTAATTCTTTTCTCTTTTTTGATACACATTTTCCAAAGGCTTGGACGCATTCACAGTTTGGTGCTTCTGATGTGTACTCAAAAGGAAAAATACCCCACTTGGGTTAGTCTGACAACTCGATATCAGAGTCCTCTGATTTGACTTTGGCAAGTTCTTCATGTATCTCCCTCACCATTAGAATCCTTGTTAACATGATGTCCAAGGTTCCTGGGTCTATTGGCAGTGTGGAATACCACATGGGGCTATTGGGGACGCAGGTGCGCTCGGGCTGAAGGTAGAACACATCACTTCTCTGCTTCACACTCTCAGAGCTGTGGAGGTAAAGAAAGGAAGAGGCTGTTAGCAGAAGGCAACAGTTAATGCTCTCAACTCACCAAAACACCGAGGAGAAACAGCAAAGGAAATTACATCGAGGTGACAACACATGGCACAGGTTCAGAGGAGGCCATGAGGATCATCAGAGGGCTGCAGCACCCCTCCTGTGAAGGCAGAGTAAAAGAGTTGGGGTTGTTCAGTTTGGAGAAGAGAAGGCTCTGAGGAGACCTTAAAGCAGCCTTTCAGTACCTGCAGGGGGTTAGAAGAAAGCTAGGGAGGGAGGGACTGCTTCCAAAGGCCTGCAGGATGAGAGCTGATGGCTTCAACCTGGAAGAAGCTGGACTGAGACGAGACATTAGGAGGAAATTCTTCCCCATGAGGACAGTGAAGCACTGGAAGATGCTGTGGGGGCCCTAAGCCTTGAAGTGTTCAAAGCCAGGTTGGATGGGTCCTTGAGCAACTTGGTCTAGCCAGAGGTGTCCCTACCCATGGCTGGGGGTTGGAATTAGGTGATCTTTAAGGTCCCTTCCAACCCAGCCTGTGATTCTATGATTTAAAAAGCTTCATTCAGCTCTTTTGTTAGTGATCTGCTTCTCCCTGCTTCACCTTAAGGAACAGTTCACTTGGTGCTGGGTCACTCTGCATCAGCTGCTTATAAAGAAACAAAATTAAGAGTGGTTTCCTTACAGATGTGGTTCTTCAACCTGAGTATCATCCAGCTAATAGTACTGGCATCTTGAAACAACTGATATTCAATCTCTGAATGAAACAGGTTACAGTATTCCAGAACTGCTGTGCACTTTGGCACAGAGAATGCTCAAGAGCTAGCAAAACTAAATCCTAGCATCCCTGCCCATGAGGCAGAATGCTGAGCTGCCTGTCTGACTCTGAGGCAGCTTTCAGCCTCTGGGAGGAAGACCCAAAGCACTCCAGAGCATGGATCCCTCCCACCTGGCTTCAGAATATTCACATCAAAACAAAGTGATTTTTTTTACTGCTGCTTGCACCACTGCAGGTGCTCAGCTGTGATATATGAGGAGGAGTCTGAATGTTTCCCAGCCCAAGGACAGCTAAAAGCTTCTAATGATATGCAAGTGGAGACAAGGAAGGTAAGATGAGGGAGACAAAGAGCTGCTGGGCATGGCCCTGCCTAAGTCCTGGGACTTTTTCTAGTAAGCTCTCAGTAGGAGGGTTTTTGAGGGTGATTTGTCTGAGTTTAGCTGACACTAATGAGAGGCTGTTTCACTCTGCTTGTGTGTTTTCTTTGAAGTGAGCAGAACATCATATTCCACCTGCTCAATGATCTAACTCATGTTTATACAGAAACAGGAGGGACAAAATGATTTCTATGTCCTTGCTGGACAAACTCCCTTCTAACTCTTCAGTGCAAGTTCACCTCACACTTCAGCAGGCAAAAACTATCAGCAGTTTTACCAAATTCACCTTTCCTACCCTCCTTCACAAGGCCCATGAGGGCAGGGAATTAAAGGAGATGAGAGTGCCATGGCCATGGCAGCAATGTCCCCATTCCCATTCACCCTGAGGATGAGTAACCAGGCCTTTAGAGAAGACATCTCCCTGTGACTCTCAACACCAGGAGCAGACTCTCAGCAGTGCTCACACTGCAAGTCCTGCCTGCATGGCTCCATTCACACTGAGGGACCAGAAACTGCAGAAAGGAGCCCATGGCACAGACACCAGAGGTCTGAGTGGGATTTTTGTCCAGCTGCCTGTCCAAGCCTGCACACAGACCCCAAAATCAAGTTGTGCCACTCACCATTTTGACAGGTAAAACTCGTAGAGCCGGACAGGACAGCGCAGGGGGTTATCTGTATTTTCAGCCATTTCCACTGCTGTGGGAATTTCCTCATCTTCACCACGTTTCCTTTTGCCTACAGATAATTTATCTGGACAAAGAAAAATGGCATCACAGAAGTTCAGTGAAAACCAGCAAGAGTGAGCCTTAGCTGCTTCACCTTGCACCCAGTGATGGGAGCTTGCAGCGCAGAGGAGCGTGCCGCTGAAGCTGATCACCTCTCACATGTGAGTTAACTGCTTTGATCTGCTGGATGGGATACAGACTGCCCACAAACCTCCTCTAGAAAAATCACCAAGAACTATCTAGTAGGTAATTATCTAGCAGAGCAATATGGGAGGATGTAATTTTTCTCCTACAGGAGGCCGCAGAGGTGTCTAGTGACAGACAAAGGGGGAATGGTTTGAAGCAGAGGGGGAGCAGAGTTAGACTGGAGCTTAGGAGGAAACTCTTCAGCATGAGGGTGGTGAGACTCTGGAATAGATTGCCCAGAGAGGCTGTGGATGTCTCCTCCCTGAGATGTTCAAGGTGAGGTTGGATGAGGCCTTGTGCAGCCGAGTCTAGTTGAGAGGCATCCCTGCACATGGTGAGGAGGTTGGAGTAGATATCTCTGAGGTCCCTTCCAACCTGAGCCATTCTATGGTTTTGTGATAAAGCAAAACTGACATAACTCAGTGGGACTTAACTGAAGAAGCCAAGAGGACAAAGAATTCTCTTTTTCAAGTTCCAAAAACCAGCTGCAAACAAAAAATTGTCTCTGAGATCAAGAGGAAGCATAGAATCACTCAGGGTTGGAAGGGACTGCAAGGATCATCTAGTTCCAACTCCCCTGTCATGGGCAGGGACACCTCACACTAGAGCAGGCTGTCCAGAACCTCATCCAGCCTGGTCTTAACCACCTCCAGGGATGAGGCTTCCACCACCTCTCTGGGCAACCCATTCCAGGCTCTCACCACCCTCATGGCAAAGAACTATTTCCTAACATCCAGTCTGAATCTATTCATTTCTATTTCCCCCAGTCCTATCATTACCTGACAGCCTAAAAAGTCCCTCCTAGGCCCCCTTAAGATACTGAAAGGCCACAGTAAGGTCATAGTCCCTGCTTCTGTGAAAGCCCTGGCTCCACCTAAACTGCTGCCTTCCACTTGGGCTGCCTTCTTTGTTCACCACAACAGACCCAGGATAAATCTGGGAGTCAAAAGGGTATAGATAAGGGCCTAGGTCTGCAGAACAGGAAGTCTGGTACAAAGCAGCTCAGAAAAGGCCTTTAATTCAGGTAGCAGCTAATAAAACTTTGTGCAAGCTTGGGGTGTTGGAAAAGGCTATCAAACTAATTTGCAGCCAAATGTGTGGCATCTCCTTTGTAAGTGCTCACTGGATGCCATGGCTCAGGAAGAATTTCTCTTTAAACTTCCACTGGAGTAGAAAAAAACTGTGAAAATACAGAGGAGAGTAGCACATTCACAGCTCTGCTTACTGCAGAAGAGCATTCTCTTCCCATTCCTTGTTTAAAAAAGAAAGAGCACAAATGATAATACCTGGAAGAGGTCTACAGGAAGGCTGGGAAGGGACTTATTACAAGGGCTTGTATAGAATCAAGCAGGTTGGAAGAGACCTCCAAGATCATCCAGTCCAACCTAGCACCCAGCCTTAGCCAGTCAACCAGACCATGGCACTAAGTGCCTCATCCAGGCTTTTCTTGAACACCTCCAGGGATGGTGACTCCACCACCTCCCTGGGCAGCCCATTCCAATGCCAATCACTCTCTCTGGGAAGAACTTCCTCCTAACATCCAGCCTAGACCTACCCCGGCACAACTTGAGACTGTGTCCCCTTGTTCTATTGGTGGTTGCTTGGGAGAAGAGGCCACCCCCGACCTGAATAGACTGAAGCTGGAAGAGGGGAGATTGAGTCTGGAGATTAGGAAGAAATTCTTTCCAGGGAGGGTGTTGAGACACTGGAACAGGTTGCCCAGAGAGACTGGAGGTGTTAAAGGCCAGGTTGAACGAGTCCCTGAGCAACCTGGGCTAGTGTGAGGTGTCCCTGCCCATAGAATCTTTAAAGTCCCATCCAATCTAAACCATTCTTTGAATCTCTGGATTAGCCAAGTGCAGATGATCATTAAGGACTCACCTGATTCTAGCTCTTGTTTTTGGAAGGGTGGGAAAAACCGTAAGTAAGTCATCTTGGTATTGTACTTCAGGGTGCGGGTGCGCCTCATAACGCGGGCGAAGGACAGCTTCAGGTGCTCACTGACATTCTTTAGTTGGAAATATTTGGTGTTGAAGAACAGAAGAGTGTTCAATAAAACAATAGGGGAATATGCACCCAGCTGTTTACATTCCCACAAGTGTTCCTCTTCAATTCTTGAGAACATATAACCTAGAGACAAGGGGAAAGGGAAGGGGAGGAAAGAGAAAGAAGAGAATTTACTGCTGCAGTTTTAGGGCTGTCTCCACATCTTCAGCTACAAAGGAAGAGCTTTTCCAGGCTGTGTCTAGTCTAGGAGACCTTCAGGGTTTTCCTGAAGCACTGAACACATCCATCACACGTGAGCAGGGTGGGAAGGCAGAAATAAGTCAGATTAGGTAGGCAGATTATGCCAGAGATGCAGCAAAGTCCTCTTTCAGCTAACCTTCTCTAGCCATGAACCACGGAGCAGATCAAATTCAGACCTGTTACAAGTAATTTTAATTCTAATAAACCAAAGATCACTGCATGCACCAAGGTGAGAAAGAAAGGAGATGGAGAACCAAGCTGTGGAACAGCCTGGTCTTCCAATACCTAAAGGATGGAGTGAAGGATGGAAAGGAGGAATGCAGACATTAGCAGCATCAGGCTAAATTCTGATTTCTCTGGATTAAATCACACTGCTGGATTAAGCCAACTGCAAACCCATGGAATTCCTAAATTTAAAATGCACAAACAGCCCATTGTGATTATGGGAAGTCAGGTAGGAAAAGGCTTGGGAGAGATTTATTGCTCAAAGCCTCCCATTGCACTATGTATGAATAACTGGATTACTTCTGGATTAAAGGAAAAGTTCATTTTCTTAGTGCAAAGCCAGTCCTGGATCCATGTATGGAGCTGTCAACATCACTCAAGTTTTGCTGATGCTCTGAAAAAGATCTTATGTCCTAGTCCTGCTGGTGTTCAGCTTTCTAAACTGCATGATCATACCTGGAGACCAATTAACAATATCTACAGAATTTGGGAATTCTTAATTTGGAAGTGACTGAGGTGAAAAGAACCTGGAATTGTGGAGTTGAGATGAGATTCCAATGATTTGCTAATGTGATCCTTGCTTTATCAGGAGCATTTCCAGTACTAGCAGGGAACTACACTGCACATGGTATTTGCAGTAAGTTACCTTGAGTATTAGCTACAATTCTGGCTCCTCTATTCAAAAGAGAGTTAAAACTTGAGGGAAGAGAAGAACTGGCACGTTGACTACCAGAATGGGAAGCCTTTCTTACAAAGGGGTTGATCAGAGGCAGGGAGATATGTAAGGAAAAGAGAGACAAGGAAAAACTTGTTTGCTGTGAGTGTGCTGCAGCCCTGGAGCAGGCTGCCCAGAGGGGTTGTGGAGTCTCCTTCTCTGGACTTTCCAAACCCGCCTGGATGTTGTGATCCTGGGCAAGCTGCTCTGGGTAACCCTGCTTTAGCAGGAGGGTTGGGATGATCCCCAGAGGGCCCTTCCAACCCTGACCATGCTGGGATTCTGGGATGTACTGAAGTGTAATGAGTAACTGGTAGAGACAGACATGAAACCCATGATGCTAGTCTACCACAAACAACTACATGGTGGAGAAAAGAGGAAACTAAGGTGAGTGGCCTCAGCTCCCATTCTTCTTCCTGGCATCGAGAAGAAAATAGTAAATTTATAATATGGGTTTTTGTCATGCAGCTACACAAAACAGAAGAATTGTCCTACCATTTGGAAGAATTGTAGGTTCCCAGATTTTCAAAAGTTTTGTAAGTTCAATCATAAACCTGGAATAGGGCTCGGTAAAAATGTTATCTATTCTACCATTCTCAAACAGGTACTACAAGAGAAAAAAACAAAGAGGAAGACATACAGTTTGTGATTATAAAACATTGCAGAGAAGACACAGGACATCAGATTCTTTTCCATTCTTATGGTCCAAAACCACTTTTTTGTTGGAATCTTCAGTTAAGATATCAAATGTTCTGCAGGGACTGGGATGTCCCCAGTATGAAACGAGAGATTTAGTGTTGCTGGGCATACTCCAAGCTCTAGAGCTGTTTTCTCAACACTCATCATCCTCTAAGTGTTAAACAGTCTTGAAAAAGGTCTGCCTATAAAAAGCAGAAGAGTTATTGAGTGTTTTTCTGTTGTAAAGGAATTTTTAATACCTCCTGACAACAGACACAGGCCAAGCACTAAGCTCAGTTTCCAGCACCAGGGTTAAAGTCCCTTCAACCTCTTGCCAAGCAGCACTTGAGAGAAGTTTTCTACAAGCCAGAAGCATGCATCAGTAAATAATACAGAACTGGGATGTGCAAAAAATTGCTGCTTCCCAATGACTCTTGGAATTAACACTCTACATTTTTCCAAGCATTGGTAAGAAAAGGAAACCAACAAACCCACACAAACCAAATCAATTAAGGTAATTCCACGCCAGAAGGAGCTTTTGATTCTCTATCTCCAAATGATTTGTTGAAGGGAAGGAACAAGCTGACTAGTCTGAAAATGAAAGCCCCTGACAGAAATATATGAAACACTGAGTTTAATATTCTCCTAGGTTTGTATTGCAGCTGTCTCAGAGCAGGTAGCAAGGGCTAAGTACATTACCCTTAGTATTTATTACTGACAATGCTACTATTCCCACTCTATTTTCTCCCTAGATATTGCCAACACCACAGGCCCTGGTTAGCTACTGAAGGAGCTCAGTCTTTGCTGGGTAACCTCTTCCATGTAAACTTGTCTGTTAGAAGAGCACTGTGCAACTACTTTAGGTCTAAACCATTCCATCATAAAGCTAATAACAGAATATTCTATTAGAATATTGGAATATTTCTAACAGTCTGAGGAACAAACCTATCCTAGAGATAAAAAAGGATCAAAAAGGTACCAAATCCAAAGATCTGTGTCTAGGTAGATGCCCTTAAGCCCTGAATGCCACTTTCCTCCCCCAGTTACAAAGAAGCCTGTTCTCTCTCACCATAAAAAGAGAGAGGTCATTAAAAGGTCCAAACCAGTGGGTCAAACATGGGGGTTAAGACAGAGAATAAAGCACCAAAAAGCTACATTCTTGTCTCCTCTCCACACCCCAAGCACCTACATGGGACAACAGCTATAAAGCACAAATGATCAGGCCAAGCCTGGTACACTGTCAGCAGTATTCTAATTCTTCAGTTACCTGCTGAATTCCAAGGCACAAGTATAAGATGCTGTCAGGATCATATTTTTCTCCATTTGGTCTCCGCACCTCTTGAATAAACTGGCACAAGCCAAAGCTCAGCTCAGCAAAAGTGCATGAGAGGATGTCCTCCTTGAGCTTCACAGGACGAACTGTGGCCAAGAACATGATTGGAAAAGATTCAGTTCATTCAACAGATTGGAATCTCCTCACATTCCTTATTATTTCACACAGGCAGAGCTATCAGGTGTTACAGAATCATACAACTGTTTT
Organism: Pogoniulus pusillus; assembly: GCF_015220805.1. Classification (NCBI taxonomy): domain Eukaryota; kingdom Metazoa; phylum Chordata; class Aves; order Piciformes; family Lybiidae; genus Pogoniulus; species Pogoniulus pusillus. The sequence goes on along the minus strand of NC_087300.1, from coordinate 3,889,834 downwards.
GCTTGGAAGAGACTTTCAAGCTCATCTAGTCCAACCCTCAACTCAACACCACCATGGTCACTAAATCATGTCCCAAAGTGCCATGGCCACAGGTTTCTTGAACACCTTCAGGAATGGGGACTCCACCACCTCCCTGGTCAGCCTGTTCCAATGTCTGATCAGTCTTGAAGTCAAGATGTTGTTTCTAGCATAGAACCTGTGTTAACTACAGATGGAAGAGACGTGGCCAAGTTGGTGCTGCCAGCTTAGAGTTATGGTCTGCTAAGGGCTCGGTGAAGGCCCTGCAGATGCACAAAGCATCTCACACAGAATCACAGAATGTCAGGGGCTGGAAGGGACCTCCAAAGCTCATCCAGTCCAACCTCCCTGCCAGAGCATGATCACCTATACCAGATCACACAGGAACACATCCAGGCAGGCTTTGAATACCTCCAGAGAAGGAGACTCCACAACTCATCTGGGCAGCCTGTTCCAGTGTTCTGTCATCCTCACAGGGAACAAATTCCTCCTCATGTTTGCATGAAACTTCATCTCCACTACAAATGAACAACTACTGAGTCCAAAGGAACACAAAGGGGAGGTTAAACCCCTTTGTCTAAAGAAAATCTGGCATTTTAATGCCTCTTTTGATAGGGGGGTTGGACTTGATCTCCAGAGATCCCTTCCAACCCCTAATAGCCTACGAACGGATCCATATGGAAGTGTCCCTGCTGACTGCAGGGAGCTTGGACAAGATGACCTTTAAAAGCAGGATAATACCCAAGACAGTGTGCCAGCAAATCTTTCCTCCACTCAGAGGCATTTTAAACTGCATCAACTATGGCTAGCAGGACAAGGGATGTGACTCTCCCCCTTTACTCTGCTCTCCTCAGACCACATCTGGAGTACTGTGTACAGTTCTGGAGCTCCCAACACAAGAAGGATATGGAACTGTTTGAGCCAGTCCAGATGAGGCCATGAAGATGCCCAGAGGGCTGCAGTAGCTCTGCTATGAGGACAGGTTGAGAGAGTTGGGGCTCTGCAGCCTGGAGAAGAGAAGGCTTCAGGAGACCTTGGAGTGGCCTTCCAGGATCTGAAGGAGGCTACAAGAGGGCTGGGGAGGGACTACTGACAAGATCTTGTAAAGACAGGAGGAGGAGGAATAGTGGATTTAAACCAGCAGACAGGAGACTGATGGATCTTAGGAAGAAGTTCTTTACAGTGAGGGTGGTGAGACACTGGCACAGGTTGCCCAGGGAGGTTGTGGATACTCCCTCCCTGAAGGTGTTCAAGGCCAGGTTGGATGAGGCCTTGAGTGACCTGTTCTAGTGGGAGGTGTCCCTGCCTATGGCAGGAAGTTGGAACTGGCTGAGCTTTGAGGTCCCTACCAACCTCAACCATTCTATGATTTTATGACCCTAATATCTGATCCTGATTTTCAGTTGAACAACATCACACCAAATGCTCTTTCATCAGGTTTTCCACTCTGAGAGAAAATATTACCTGAAAACTTCAGGTCCCCTTGTTCCTCCTGTGCATTTTTCCATTGGACCCAGTTTTTCCAGGCATTTACCCCATACATATACTTCAGGGTCATCCCAGAAACAGAGCAGCCTGGGTAGGAGCCCTGCATCAGGTTGCGAGGCTCTACAGGAACCACAGACTTCTTCCTGCCCTACAGGCAAAGAAAGAAAGCAAACCAAATCAAGAGTTAGTCCAATCTTCATCCCTGGATGCTTGCCTTGACCTCACAGCAAAAGGCCATGAAGCTCTGTGCTAATTCAGCCCTCATGACAGAGATGCAGGTGTTTTTTAATGGATAAATATGTAATTTTGTAATGGATATCTAGTGGGTAAGCAGGGATTCTTTATCAGATATCTAGTGGGTAAGCATGGATTCTTTATCAGATATCTAGTGGGTAAGCATGGATTCTTCAACAGATATCGAGTGGGTAAGCATGGATTCTTTATCAGATATCTAGTGGGTAAGCATGGATTCTTTATCAGATATCTAGTGTGTAAGCATGGATTCTTTATCAGATACCTAGTGGGTAAGCATGGATTCTTTAACAGATATCTAGTGGGTAAGCAGGGATTCTTTAACAGATATCTAGTGGGTAAGCATGGATTCTTTATCAGATATCTAGTGGGTAAGCAGGGATTCTTTAACAGATATCTAGTGGGTAAGCATGGATTCTTTATCAGATACCTAGTGGGTAAGCATGGATTCTTTATCAGATATCTAGTGGGTAAGCATGGATTCTTTAACAGATATCTAGTGGGTAAGCATGGATTCTTTATCAGATATCTAGTGGGTAAGCAGGGATTCTTTATCAGATATCTAGTGGATAAGCATGGATTCTTTAACAGATACCTAGTGGGTAAGCAGGGATTCTTTAACAGATACCTAGTGGATAAATAGGGGTGGTTTTATGGATATATAGTGGATAAAAATGCACTTTTTTGTGGATACACAGTGGATAAATTTAAGGCTATATAATGGATAAATATTTTGCTTTTTAAATATATATGCACTTTTTTATGGATATATATAGTGGATAAATATGCATTTTTTAATGGATATACATAGTGGATAAATATGCACTTTATTAATGGTTACATAGTTGATAAATATGCACTTTATTAATGGATATATAGTGGATAAATATGCACCTTTTTAATGGATATATAGTGGATAAATATGCACCTTTTTAATGGATATATAGTGGATAAATATGCACCTTTTTAATGGATATATAGGGGATAAATATGCACTTTTAAAATAGATATATAGTGGATAAATATGCAACTTTTTTATGGATATATAGTGGATAAATATGCACTTTATAAATAGATATATAGGGGATAAATATGTCCTTTTAAATAGATATATAGTGGATAATTATGCCCTTTTTTAATAAGTATATAATGGATAAATATGCACTTTTAAAATAGATAGTGGATAAATATGCAACTTTTTTATGGATATATAGTGGATAAATATGCACTTTATAAATAGATATATAGGGGATAAATATGTCCTTTTAAATAGATATATAGTGGATAATTATGCCCTTTTTAAATAAATATATAATGGATAAATATGCACTTTTAAAATGGATAAATAGTGGATAAATACACACTTTATTATGGATATATAGTGGATAAATATGCCCTTTATTAGGGATATATATAGTGGATAAATATGCACTTTTTAAATGGATATATAGTGCATAAATATGCACTTTATTAATGGATATACAGTGGATAAATATGCCCTTTTAAAATAAAAATACAGTGGTTAAATATGCATGGTTTTAGGATATATAGTGGATAAATAAGTGCTATTTTATGGATATATAGTGGATAAACAGGCACTTCTTAATGGACATAAAGTGGATAAATAAGTTTTTTTTTAGGGCTTTATAGTGGATAAATAAGGGCTTTTTAATGGTTCTATAGTGGATAAATATGTACTTTCAATAGATATATAGTGGATAAATATATATATATTAATGGCTATATATATTTCTTGATGGATCTGTATCTATGTTAATGGAATTTTTAAAATGATTCAAAATATAATATTTTTCATTAATATATATATGCATTTTTTCATGGACTTTTACATTTTTAATGCACATACAGTGAATATCTCTGTTTTTTTACTGGCTAGACAGTGGATACATATGTGTTTTTTACTGGTTATACAGTGGCTATCTGGGGTTTGTTTAATGGCTACATAGTTGATGGATATAGATGTGGTTTTGAATGGCTATACAGTGGACATGTGTCTTTTAAACATGTGGACAAATAGGAATGTTTGAAAGAAAAGCTGCAATAAAGGACAATAATTCCCACTGTGATCAATCTGCAGAGCAGGACAGCATTTCCTGTGTGTTATGGCACTCCTTAAAGACATCTCTTTAGGAGAGTTTAGAAATTACACATATTTAAGAGCCACTCTCCCCTAACCAGAGCATTTATTCTAGCTAAAAATCTTCTCTGCTATAGGAGGAAACAGACAGCATGGTTGAAGTGAATTCTCACTTCTACCCTGAAGCAGTAATTGTCTTTTTCATCCTGGAGCAGTTAATTTCTGAGAACAAGCACACACAGAATGCCATGCCTTGAAATGCAAAGGATCTTATGCTCCATGAGTCCTTCCTTACCCTTCTCTTTGGCTGTGGGAAGCCATCTCTATGTCTCCGTCTTGCTCGCGAACGTGAATGCAACCCCAGTCCTTTGCTGAGAGGGTCAAATGAGTCTGAAGTCAAATCAACACCGTTAAGAGTTTAATTATATGATTTAACAGCCCAGGCAGAAATGTCACTTAGATCCTAGAGGAAACCTTACATTTGGCAATCACATCTGGATACACAAATAATGCTTTGCCTTTGAATGATTCATAATTTCAACAATGAGAGGCTTTGAGCAACCTGCTCTAGAGGGAGGTGTCCATGTACATGGCAGAGGAGTTGCAACTTCCAACCCAAGCCACTCTAAGAATCTCTGAATTAAGCAATTATGTCATTTCTGTATAAGGAGAGTCAGGTATCAGAAGAGGAAAAAAAAGCCCTCCCCAGCATGGGGTCTGCTTATTCAGCCACACTTCTGCACCACTTGCATGGATTCTACCTAGGGACACCGAAGTGATAAATTCAAAAGCCAATAAGGCTACCTGCTACTCCTGCGAAGGGTTCTGTAGAATCACAGAGCAGTTGTGGTTGGAACAGACCTTTGAGACCAAGAGCTTGTAGTGATAGGATGAGAAGGAGTGGTTTAAAGCTTGAGGAAGGCAGATTTAGATTGGAGATCAGGAAGAAATTCTTTACAGAGAGGGTGGTGAGACACTGGCACAGGTTGCCCACAAAGGTTGTGGCTGCTTCCTCCCTTGAGATGCTCAAGACTAGGCTGGATGAGGCCTTGAGTAACTGGATTTAGTGGGAGGTGTCCCTACCTATGGCAGGGGGTTGAAACTGGATGATCTTTAAGGTCCCTTCCAACCCAAACCATTCCATGAATCAAGTCCAACCACTCACCTAGAGCTCACGATCCCACTACTGCCAAACCACCACCACTTAACCACATCCCTCAGCGTTATATCCATGTGCCCTTTGACCACCTCCAGAGTTGGTGACTGTACCACAGCAGGCTGTCTCTTAAAGACACCAGCTAATAGTTTAAAACCAAGAGCTGATCTGTTACTGCAGGATTAAATACTCCATTTTACCATTTGAAAACCCTCCCTAAGCAGGCTGCTGCTATAATGCTTGCTCAGAAAACTGCCTGCGTTTGTAAACCACAATGCATTTTAACTCCCATGATACTGACCTGATGGAAAATCTGCCTCCAAGTCCTGTTCCACATCACCTTTGGAGAACTGCTTCAGCTCTGGATCTGGTTCTGGCAGTGCATTTGATCGTAGGGTGTAGTGGTTTAACTCCTCTTCCCAGCTGTGAGGAGTGGACACTGCTTCTGACTCCAGATCACCGCTGTAAGTGCTACCTTGGTCTGCAAAAAGAGTGAGGAGATACACCACATGCTACAGGGAAGGGCAGGAAGAGAGGATTGTGCAGAGCAGGATCAAAATCCATTTGTACAAATAAATCTAACTGACCTTTCTCAAACAGCTTGGGGTCCAGGAAGAGTTCATGCTCAGATGTTTGAGATCCTTTAAAAAGAGCAGGAGAATTTCATCTACAAATGGCTGACAGCTCACATGACTAGCACAAAACACTCTGACCACCAAAAATCTATGCATTAGGTCACAATACTGAAACATTTCATGCATCCTTTCCTCCAACTAGACCTTTCCTAACAGCCTCCTACCCTGTTATGGGAGAAACAGAAACACAGAACTAACCCAGCTTTGCTTTTCCAACCATTTCCATGCCTCTGTGTCTGTTATTTGAGTCACAAGTAAGCTCTCTGGTATTTGTTCATTTCTTTTATCACATGGGATGGTCACTATCCAACACATTCCAATCTGCAGCACCCTCCACAAATAAAAAGTCTGACAGCACAGGGTTTTTGTAAAGCAGCTGCTCTGTCTTCTTGATTTGGACTCCTCCTGCTAAAGCAGGAGGTACTGATCTGGAGATTTCTACCTCTAGTAATTTGTTACTGTCAACAAAAGTCAAATCAGCACTTAGGATCAGGGAAAGGGAAAGCAAAGACCTCTAAACCACTATCAGTGCTCAGCATCTGAGGTGGGATCTATGCTAAGAACAGCTCTGCTGAACGTTGACACTGTGCAATTACAAAAGCTTCAGAAAGGAGTAACTACAGCCAGCACCTGAGATGGGATCTATGGAGGAAGAGAAAATTAATCTTCCAAGGAAATGTGTTTTCAAAACATAGAACAGAATATTGCACACAGAGGCAAAATGATCTTCAAACACACAGCTCAGCTCAATTCCCCAAAGGTCTCCTCATTTTAAAAGAGTAAGTAATCAAAGTTGCTAAGCCATGGCACAAGCATTATAGTCCTGTCTGGGCTGGCACTTTACCTGCACAAACGTTTTTATAGTGGAAAATAAAAGTCGGTAAGACAACAGGACCAGTTTCCTTGGTGTGCATACTTGGGAAGCAGCAAACCCAAGCCCTGTGTCTACTCTCTGTTTTCCATGGTGAGAGATCTCCACTGCACTGCCTTTAGTTTCTTTTTTAGGAACACCACATACCACCATGAGAGTGTGTTTTTTCTTTCTCCTCATCTTCTGCAATCATGTCTGCCATCTGAAGGAGATCAGCTTCAAATGGACTTGTGGGAACCTCCTCTTTGATATCCTGAATAGTTTCCGTGGCCTTATCAGCATTTTCCGGGGAAGTTGGGAAGAGCATGGGAACTGGTACCTATGGAACATGTGGAAATCATTAGAAATCATAGAATCATGGAATCAAGCAGGTTGAAAGAGGCCTCCAAGATCATCCAGCCCAACCTAGCACCCAGCCCTGCCCAACCAACCAGACCATGGCACTAAGTGCCCCAGCCAGGTTTGACTTCAACACCTCCAGGCACAGCCACTCCACCACCTCCCTGGGCAGCCCATTCCAATGCCAATCACTCTCTCTGACAACAACTTCCTCCTAACATCCAAACCAGACCTGCCCTGGCACAGTTTGAGGCTGTGTCCCCTTGTTCTGGTGCTGCTTGCCTGGCAGCAGAGCCCAACCCCACCTGGCTACAGCCTCCCTGCAGGCAGCAATGAGCTCTGCCCTGAGCCTCCTCTGCTGCAGGCTGCACACCCCCAGCTCCCTCAGCCTCTCCTCACAGGGCTGTGCTCCAGGACACTCCCCAGCCTTGCTGCCTTTCTCTCAACACCTTCCAGCACCTCAACATCTCTCTTGAATGGAGGAGCCCAGGACTGGGCACAGCACTCAAGATGTGGCCTGAGCAGTTCTGAGCACAGGGGCAGAAGAACCTCCCTTGTCCTGCTGCCCACACTGCTCCTCAGCCAGCCCAGGATGCCATTGGCTCTGCTGCCCACCTGGGCACTGTTGCCTCATCTTCAGCTCCTCTCTACCAGCACCCTCAGGTCTCTCTCTGCCTGGTTGCTCTCAGCCACTCTGTCCCCAGCCTGTAGTGCTGCTTGGGATTGTTAAGGCCAAAACATAGAACCCTGCACTTGGCCTTGTTAAATTTCATCCCAGTGACCTCTGCCCACCCATCCAGCCTGGCCACGTCCCTCTGCAGGGCTCTCCTACCCTCCAACAGATCCACACCTGCTCCTAGCTTGGTGCCAGCTGCAACCAATCTCCTGGTCCAGGTCATTAATAAAGATACTGAACAGGACTGGGACCAGCACTGATCCCTGGGGCATAGCACTAGTGCCAGCTGCCAGCTGGATGTGGCACCATTCACCACCACTCTCTGGGCCTGGACCTCCAGCCAGTTCTTGACCCATATGAGAGTGAATCTGTCCAAGCCAGGAGCTGCCAGCTGTGTCAGAATCACAGAATCAGAAAGAATCACAGAATTAACCAGTTTGGAAAATACCTTTGTGGTCATTGAGTCCAACCTATCACCTCCTAATTAACTAAACCATGGCACTTAAGTGCCACATCCAGTCTCCAAATACTTTTGGGATGAAGAGAAACAACAGAGAGAGAAAGGAAATTCCTCTCATTTCATCTTACACAGAGTTTAGAAATACTCAATTTGATCTCAAAACAACTCCAGACTGGAAGAGCTGTTTCTTTCCTGCAACAATCCTACAAACTGGCAGCTCTGTGTAAGTGCCTCACCAGATAAGATGTGATGAATTAAAACCCAATGACTTCAAGGACCTAAACCATCCTTTTAGTGAGCAGTCACAAACCCAAAGGACACTGCTCTGTGTCTAGAAACCATTTCTCCAGTGAACTGTAGTACAACTTACAGGTACTGGCATCCCAAGTGGAACTGGTGTGTACTGAGTGTAGAGGTGAAGGGGCACTGGCACAAACACTGGGACAGGAACAGGTACCACAATGACCTTGGGTGGAACTTCCTCTTCTTTTTCTGATATATGGAAGAAAAACAGAACAAACCAAAAAAACAATCTACCCATCTGACTATCCAGCACACTCCAGAGTGTCCATGATAATTGTCTGGACTTCTGTTTGCTGCACAGGTGCTGCACTTGGCTCACAGACATCTTTCACATTCTGGGTTGTGAAGAAACAGCCCTGTGGCTGTATGACTAATGCTGAGAGGAAAGAGAGTAGAAATAAGCATGAAAGATTAAGGTCTGCAGCCAAGTAAATGCTGCACTTATCTCACAACTGACCACAAGATCATAACATGATACCACTAAAAAGTCTACTGCAGTCTTTCCACTTAACTTTAGCTTCCTCACAGAGAGGTTGACACCAAGGTTAGATATTCCAAGCTCCTGTATTAATAAAAGCACTCTCAGTGCCAACCTGGACTATGAAATAGCCTTTCGAAGTGTTTCTGTTTCCTCCCAGCCTTGCCACAGAGGGAGCTCAAAGCAAATATGAATCTAATGAAATGATCTTAGAAATAAGAACTTACCTTTTTGGAGGTTCTTTGTATCTGTATAGAATCAAGCAGGTTGGAAGAGAGCTCCAAGCTCAGCCAGCCCAACCTAGCACCCAGTCCTGCCCAAGCAACCAGACCATGGCACTAAGTGCCCCAGCCAGGCTTGGCTTCAACACCTCCAGGCACAGAGACTCCACTACCTCTCCGGGCAGCCCATTCCAATGCCAGTCACTCTCTCTGCCAACAACTTCCTCCTAACATCCAGCCTAGACCTGCCCTGGCACAACTTGAGACTGTGTCCCCTTGTTCTATTGCTGCTTGCCTGGCAGAAGAAACCAACCCCACCTGGCTACAGCCTCCCTTCAGGTAGTTGTAGACATAAATGAGGTCACTCCTGAGTCTCCTCTTCTCCAGGCTAAACAACCCCAGCTCCCTCAGCCTCTCCTCATAGGGCTTGTCTAACAACTTGCATCTAACAACTAAAGGAGAGTGAGAATGAAAATCATGAACCTTATTAAAATGAGTCTGCTCTTGTGGCTTGTGAGAGAATGCAACTCAACTTTTCAGGAAAACAAGCTCCCTCCATAGCCTCCTGCATGTCACCTAAACATTGCACTTCATTCCCCTCAGCTAAGATGACTGCAGAAAGCTGAGTTAAAGAAAATCTCAGGATGCACCACACTCAAATCTTTAATGATGCCAAAGAACAACAAATGTTTTACCTCTCTAAGGCAAACTTCTACTTGGAAAACATCACACAACAGTCTGAAAACTATTGAAGGGTTTAAAATGTATTAACCTCCCTCTCCCCCATCCTTTGGGCTATAAATCACACAGAGCTCTCTGAAGTACAACACAGGCAGAGGGGCAGGGGATTTGCTACATACCTGTCTGGCATTCTTTGTTTTGTGTGTGAGGTTTGCAAGAGGTGGCCTTAGTCTGTGTGATTGGCTTGCAGAGCAATGCCTTGTTTTTTAGAAGCCTGGGTGGTTGTGATGATGGAAGCTTTAGGGCATCTGTCTGTGTGCTAGCCTGTTTGGAGAAACACAAATGGAGCAGGGTCAGTACTGGTTTGAAGGGTGCTGTCAGATCAGTTCTTTAGTGCAGCAGGTTGAACAGTTACAAATTCCCCTTGATGTTGAACATGATCATATAAAAACTACTGCAAAGGCAGCTTGCTAAATGAGTTTGGTGCTTTCTGCTCTCCCCTTCCATTTATTTTCATCATTTAAATTTATCTCTTTTTGTTAACAAGAACATTTGGTTCTTACAGTCAAATCACCTCTACAGACTTCTGACCTTGGAAACTTACTGATGGCAAAGGTAAGAAGAGTTAAATCTTTTGATGACTACAAGTCTGGCTGATCCAGATATCCAAAAACCTCAATAAACTGCTGTGAAAGCACTGAAAAGAAGCAAAAAATGAACACAAATGCTGGCAGTGTCAGCATCATTTACTGATTACACACAGCCTATTTGTGCCTCTACTAATTTCATGTCCTAACTGTCCTGCAGTCAAATCCCTGTTTCCTTGGGGAGAATTCATACCCTAATCCATAAATAACACTTCAGCTAAAAGGCTGTCACTCTTCAGAACCTGAGAGTTACCTCATCAAATGTTCATGTTGTTAGAGTTGCAAGCTCTGTATCACACCTCAGAGAGCTGAGGAATAAGGACTCCAGGAGTTGTCCACAGGTAAGCAACGACAATGACTCCCCACAGCTCCACCATCATACTACCAGTGAGGGGAGAGGGCAAGATAAGCTGCAAGAGCTTGGTCATGTTAGCCTCAGCAGCCCACACTGGTCCACTTCCTCCCATGCTGAGCCTCCTAACATCACTTCTGGGCACAAAGGGTAGCCCCCAGTACAGAAAGTACACATGAACTGCTTGAGAACTACAACCACCTCAAGAGCTTAAAGCAATCTGTGCCTTCAAACATCTAATCCACCTGTCAGTGGACACAAAAAGCTTCTGCATCTCACTGAACCGTTGCTTTTCATGCCCTACAGTTAAGTTGACTGCAGAACGCTGAGATGATTCTTCTCTACCATACAAATTCTATCTATTTCAAACAAGCATCTGTCATAACTGGATGAGTCTGAAAAGCAGTTACAAAAGGACTGGAAAATTCTTGGATACTTTACTTGTTACTGATACAATCTGGGCCAAAGTGAGTAAAAGAGTCTCTTGTAAAACTTACATCTCCTATTATTTTTGCTGTCACAGTAGGGACTGCACCTGTGAAGGAGAAAAAAAAACACATACAATAACCTGTGTGCTTCTCAGCAAGGACTATAACCCACATCTGCCAAGGTCAAGGAAAAGAATCCCCACTAAACCTCATTGCCTGCTATGGGTACATATATTTAAGTCATTATTTATACCCAAGGGAAGGAAGATCAGAACTGTCTGCACTGAAGTAAAGCATAATGAAGAATCTGTTTTTCTCCTCAGTGGGAAAGAGTCCTGAGCAAATATAAATTCAGCACTTATAGAACGGTTTGGGTTGGAAGAGACCTCAGTTCCAACTCCCTGCCATGGGCAGGGACACCTCCCACTAGCCCAGGGTGCTTAAGGCCTCATCCAACTTGGTCTTGAACACCTATAAAGAAGGGGCATCCACGACCACCCTGGGCAACCTGTTCCAGTGTCTCAGCACCCTCATTGTAAAGAATTTCTTCCTAATCTCCAGACTCAATCTCCCTTCTTCTAGCTCAAAGCCATTGTCCCTCATCCTCTCACCACAAACCTTTGTAGTGAGTCCCTCCCCAGCCCTCCTGTAGCCCCCTTCAGGTACTGCAAGGCTGCTCTAAGGTCTCTCTGGAGCCTTCTCTTCTCCAGGCTGAACAGCCCCAACTCTCTCAGCCTGTCCTCACAGGGGAGGTTCCCCAACCTTCTGATCATCTTTTTGTGGCCTCCTCTGGACCTGCTCCAGTACTTCCATGTCCCTCTTATGCTGAGGGCATCAAGAAATGTTCAGGGACAGTGATTTAAAAATTGAAGGCATCCTACTGATCTTACCCTGTAAAACATTGTTGGAGTTAACTGTGGGCTGGGCAGCAGGGGTGCTTGCAAGGGACACCACATTTGCTATGACAGGGGTTGAGTCCTTTCTTGAAGAAGGAGGGCCTGAGGAGGAAGCTGGTGCTGTAGAAAGGTTTGCTGGACAAAGTGAACAGAAGAGAACTAAAATAAGCCAGATGGTTATAAAACCAGCATTTCTGAAACATCACCCACCCTCCAGGCTGCTCTGCACATGAAAAAGGCTGCAACATGAGGAGGGCATGGAGGTGGCAAACTGCAGTGCTTCAGCTTCAACAGGAGCTGGCTCCACAAGCAAATTTAAGCTGTGTTCCAGTCACTGTCACAATTCAGGAGTTCACCAGAGTATGAAAGCAGCTTTCATCTTGTAACAGGTGTGTATTTCAGCAGCACTCAGGAGACAAGAGGGCTGGAAGCCTCACCATGCTCAGTATCGAACACACACAGCATGGGAGAAAGTTGAGATCCCAACAAATAATGAATGAAGGGAATTTTATGAGGCTCTCACAGTCCTTAGGTTAGCACCATTTGTCTCCACATGACCAGGAATTACCACATTTCATCCAAAAACACTGTGCTGGCAGCCCCCAACTCAGGGATCTGCCTGCTGTCAGTTTTGTGAAGGTCTGGTGTTTGCCTCAGCTGAAGCTGCAGCCAGGCTGCTGGAGAAGCAGATCCACCTTATATTGTACTGCCCTTCCTCACAGTCACATCTACTGGCAAGAGCAGGAATATCACATGGTATAGTGGCCTGAAAGTATAAAGTTACTTAGATACTACTCTTAACGAGGGAAAACAGCTCCCACCAGTGTGAGCAGTAGATGTGCAGGAAGCTGAAGAGCTGAACCTCGGTTCACTTTCAGTCAATACTCCTCTGCTACAGCCAGCATCAGTCAGTGGGAGACTCTGCCTGTCTTTAGCATCAGAGCTATTTCTGCCCTTTGTTTTCACTTCCTCCTCCTGTCTTCTGTGAACCTTTCTTCCTTTTGCATTTCATCCCCACAGAAACTCATCAGTTCTACCTCCTGTGGGCTTCATTCCTACCCTCCTTCCCATTCCATCTGCTGAAGTAATGAGCAAGGAAACAGCCACAGCACACATCATCAACCGTGGCATTGAGACTGAAGAATCAACACTTAATGACAGAGAAATGGTTAACTTCTTCATATGCCTACAGACTGCACAGATGTGGCTATTTTTAAGTGCATACATAGAAGTCTGTGCATATATTAAAGTGTATTAATTTCACCACTTCATTTCTTCTGTTAAATGAAGACTAACACTCTCCCCTACCTGGCTATGTGCTAGCAAGTACAGGAGACAAGCTGGTATCTCACAGGTCTTCAACAGAGATCAGTACAGCTTACCCCAATAAAATGGGGGGGGGTTGTTTCAGGAAAGTGACTGACAAGCAGCAAGTGCTTTTTTGTTTCACCTTCCTTAAAATCCCCATTTAGATTTGGTTTATGAAGCAATCTCATTTCATACCTGCAGAAGTTTGAAATAGTCTGAAGTAAGAGAGAGATCTAAGACTGAGCCCATGCAGGGGCAGTGGGCAAGCTTCCCAGTAGAAGACAGAGTGAAAAGGTAGAATGCTTTAGGTTGGAAGGGACCTTTAAAGGTTATCCAGGCCAACCTCCGTGTAGGGAGCAGCTACCAAAGTCTCCTTCCACACCCAGGTCATAGCATTATAGAATGGTTTGAGTTGGAAGGGGCCTTTAAAGGTCATCTAGTCCAGCCCCTCTGCAGGGACATCTTCAACTAGAGCAGTTGCTCAGAGCCCCAAACAACCTGACCTCGAATGGTTCCAGGGATAAGACATATACTACCTCTCTGGGCAACCTGGGCCAGTGTCTCACCACCCTCAGCATAAGACATCTCCTCCTTGTATGTAGCCTGTGTATCTCCCTCTTCAGTTCAAACCATCACCCTCTGTCCTGTTGCAACAAGCCCTGCACAAAGG